>NC_056733.1:1086534898-1086649347 GCF_019279795.1 Protopterus annectens | reverse complement strand
ACATATATGAGGTGATGTGTATATATATATATATATATATATATATATATATATAAGATCTACAATAAATGATTAAGAAAATATTATACCTGACAAAGATGATAAATAAAGTGGAAGTCTATGCACCATTCTCCATGGACTGAGTGTTAAAGATGATCATTGAGACCAGATGGAAAAAGTGCGCCCAAAGTGATTATCCAGTACTTTTCCTTGTGGTTTAGGATACCATGCCACCCTTGTGGGTTGCTGCGATCACCCACTTTTCGGTCTATGATCATAAACATAAACTGTGCTTGTTGATGTTTTGAAACATGTCCATATAAGGCATTAGTCTCCCTTTTGTTTTTAATGTCACTTCGATGTTCATTTATTCGTGACCTGAGTGGCCTAGAAGTCTGACCAACATAGAATGCCCCACAATGGCATGAAGCCAAGTAAACAACCCAATCACTGCTACAGTTCCCGAAAATTTTGCAGTCAAAGACCTTACTAGTGTTACGACTCGAAAAGTGCTGGGACTTGGTAATCTGTTTACAAGACCCACAGTGGCCACATGGATGAGTACCCAATAGTTCGTGTCCCATTATTGTAAGCTGTTTATGAATTGCTCCACCACTACCAATATGTTTGTAATGAGATAGATGGGACCCCAATGTTTTATCTCATAAGGATTCCCATTCCTATTGTATCCCATGCCTAGGCCCAGACCACGATGTCCCTGGTTGTCGGTTTTGTACTAGGTTTAACAAGCGCACTATTAAACGTAGGTTTGATTTTGCCCGACATTTTGGCAGAAAATTTAATTACACCATGCCGTCGGAACAACCGACGACTGGGATACACAAAAAGCGCAAAGACAAGGACAGGCATCCGAGGCCCAAAACTGACGACGAAGCCTCTTCTAGGCCAGTTGCCGGTTCTCCGGTTTTCAGCGAGGCGCCTTCGCAGCCCCTGACGACCGCTTCTTTGGCACCATAGGCCGCCTCTGACTCCTACGTGGAGATGGCTGGGCCTTCAGATACACCAGATTTACGGCCTACCGAGACAAACCCTTCAGAGGGATCCGAGCAGCTGAATAACCCGCAGCTTCAGAGGGTGTTTTCAGGCCTACTCAGTTAACCATTAAATCTTCTGCTAAGTCTAAAACACCTTTAAAAACAAAGAAACAACTTCAACATTCACCAGCACAGGCCTCCATGCCTAAGAAACAGATGCTCAAAATGGCTGAAGATTTAATTACTCTGGTCAGGGGGTCCCACCCTCCTCTTGAGAAAAGACCTAGACAGGATGCAGACTATGACTCATCCGACCAAGTGTCCCATCTCTTCAGATTCATCCTCAGACCAAGGATACTCTTTACCCCCTTATGAGGATTCTGATGCTGAGGAATCTATTCCTTCAGCCTCTCCACCAGAGGACTACTCCTTTGGGGAACCTTACATACCATGAGGGAGCATTTCCATTGGGAGGGCCAGGATTATTCAGAATCCAAGAAAAGGCTCAGAGATTTTCTTTTATTATCTCAACACCGACCCCTTGCTATTCCGCCAGTGTTAGATATTGTGGATGATGTGTACTCTGAATCCAGTTTAAATCCTGATTCTTTACCTCCTGCTCCAGTTAAGCCAGACAGATACTACAGAGTCCCTGACTCTCACAAATTTCTGTATAAAAGCCCAGTTGCTGACCCTGAAACTATTTCCCAGGGTCCCAAAGGGGTAAAGGCCTCCACAGCAAAAAATCCAGTTCCCTCTGACAGATGGGGGAAGAAAGTATATACATCTGCAATGAGGGCCTTAAATTACCAGTTTCACATGCTTAAATATCAGCAGTTTTTGATGTCTCAGTTGAAACAAAAAATGCTTCCAAATTCAGATCTTCCTAACTATAAGGAAACGCAGGATCTATTGCATGCAGCTGAACAAGTGGGAAAACATACTTTGCAATGTGGATTTGATTCATTAGAAGCCTCCTGTAGAGCAGCAATTACAGGGTCTGTCATTAGAAGACATGCTTGGTTAAAAGAACAGACTTTACCAGATCATGTTAAAGCAAAATTATTGCATGCACCTTTGCAGCAGGATGTTTTATTTGGAGTGAAGGCAGAAGAGGTATTAAAGAAAATGGAGGATAAGGCAAAATCTATGCAAACGGTGAAGGATTTCTTACAGGTTCAGCCACTTCGATTTAGCAGAAATTGGCCAACAAAAAATTGGTCCTTTCCATTTTCAGACAGACCTCAAAGGGGCAGATACAGACGACCAAGAGGCAGAGGTCAACCACAAGGTTCTTACAGGCCTCGACAATGGGGGGCTTCAACTCAGAAAGAAGGGGAAGACAGGCCTCAACCTTATAAAAAACAGCCCCAATGACTTCCCACTACAGCTGCCAAGCACTTCTCTCTTGGCAGCCCCCTTGGGGGGAAACTGGCACTTTTCTGTCACAATTGGCATATGATCACCAAAGACAAATGGGTTCTCAATATTGTTTCTCAAGGTTAAAGGTTCCACTTCCACACTCTGCCAAGGTTAAAAGGAAAGCCAAATCTGCCACCAAATCAATGGGCAGAGGCACAAAAACAAATTACAGCTCTCATGGACATGAGCCATTCAACTGGTACCTACACAGGAGCAAGGCCAAGGATTTTACTCAAGGCTCTTTCTAGTCCCCAGAAAGGACAATGCTTGGAGACCCATTCTGGACCTTTCAATTCTGAACACCTATCTGCAAGTACCAAAATTCAAGATGCTAACACTACAGCAGCTTCTTCCCATGCTGGGCAAGAATGCTTGGCTAGTAACATTGGACCTCAAGGAGGCATACCTGCATGTCCCTATCAGACAAAATTGCAGAAGATACCTCCGCTTCATTGCAGGTTCAACGCATTATCAATTCTCTGCACTGCATTTGGCTTATCTACTGCGCCCAGGGTCTTCACAAAATGCCTGGCACCAGTAATTGCATACTGCAGACAAAGAGGAATTCAAATATACCCATACCTGAACGACTGCCTTATTCAAGCAGAAAGCAAGGACATTCTTTTAAAGCATCTGGCATTTGTCAAACACCTAAGTTGCCTAGGGTACACAGTAAACGAAAAGAAATCAAAACTAGTGACCTCACAAAACATAATAGTCCTGGGTGCCAGCTTGAATACAACGGCCCAGATGGCTTATCTCACGCCAGACAAGCAACAACAGCTGACTCAATATTTCAAAATAATGGCAACAAAGACCCAACTCCCTGCAAGAAAAATTCTGCAGGCCTTGGGATTCATGGCGTCTTGCATACTACTAATACCATTTGCAAAACTGCATATGAGGAAATTACAATGGTACCAGAAAACTGTATGGACTCAGCACAGCCACAGCTTGGAAACAATGATACCACTCATTCCCTGCCTTCAACAGGAGTTTTTATGGTGGGCACAGGCATGTCACCTCAACAAGGGTCAGCCTTTCACCTTACCCACAGCCAGGCAAACTATGACAACAGATTCATCGGACTATGCCTGGGGAGCACACATGGCAGGACAGTGCATTCAGGGCAAATGGACTACAGATCAGAGGCATCTGCGTATCAATCAAAAAGAAATGCTAGCAGTACAGAATGCCCTAACAGCTTTCAAGGACCTCTTACACCCAGGACAACTAATAATAAAGACGGACAATACCACAGTAATGTGGTACATAAACAAGCAAGGGGGCACACATTCTTACCCTCTATGCAGGCAAGAAATGACCTTGTGGAGCACTGCACTGTCTTACCAGGTTCAATTACAAGCACAATTCCTACCAGGAAAGAAAAACACATTGGCAGACGTCCTAAGCAGAAACATCATGGATCCATACGAGTGGAAACTAGATCCACAAGTATTTGCAATGATAGCTCAAAAATGGAGACGCCCACACATAGATCTGTTTGCAAGCCCCCAAAACTACCAACTTCAAAAATTTTGCACAAGGACATTCCATCCACAAGCTTGGAAAGTGGATGCCCTCTCATTCAGGTGGAAAACATTAACAGTGTATGCCTTTCCTCCACTGCCTCTTCTAGCAAAGGTACTGCTGAAAGTCAGATTAGAGAGGCCACAAATGATACTCATTGCACCAGACTGGCCACGCCAGCATTGGTATCCAATTCTAAGGAACATGGCCCATGGCCCACCATGGATTTTACAACAAATAACTCACTTGCTCACCCAGCAAGACAATCAGATTCTACACAGCCAGCTCAAGACTTTAAACCTGGCTGCATGGCAAATTACCTAAACAACCAGCCAACACCTCTATCCAAAGCTGCTATGGATGTCATTCTGGAGGCCAGGAGGCCCAGCACCAGGAAAACCTATTCAGACAAATGGAAAAGATTTTGCGCCTGGAATAAAGGCCAAAATCCCCTTGATCCAAACATTCCTCAGATTCTACAATATTTAACTGAGATGTTGCACAAAGGACTTTCCTTTTCATCTATTAAGATCCACGCCTCAGCAATTTCAGCTCATTACAACACGGATCCTCCTTTATTCTCACATCCACTCCTAAGACAGTACCTCAGAGGGGCTAAGAACATAAGACCGCCAAGGGGAGCACCAACACCTACTTGGGATCAAAACTTTGTTCTGGAATAGCTTACACTGCCGCCCTTTGAACCAGCTTTTTCAGCTGATTTAAAATTTCTTTCATGGAAAACTGCCCTGCTACTAGCAATAACCTCAGCTAAAAGAGTCTCAGAACTACAGGCACTAATGGCAGTGGAGCCTTTCCTCATTTTTCATCAAGACAGAGTCTACGAACTAACCCTTCCTTTATGCCAAAGGTGGTATCCAGTGTGGCCCTAAACCAAACCATTCATTTGCCCACCTTTTTCCCAAATCTCCAGAACAAAGGAGAAAGACTCCTGCACTCTTTGGACATTCACAGACAATTATGTTACTACATGGATAAAACTAAGGCTTTCAGAAAAACTGACCAGCTCTTTGTAGCCTATGCTACAGGATCACAAGGAAAAGCTATCTCAAAACAGACTATTTCGAAATGGATAGGGCATTGCATACGTTTCTGCTACACGCATCATGGGAAACCGGTACCTGCTAACATTAGGTCCCACTCCACCAGGGCTACAGCTACATCAGCAGCCTTTCTCATGGGAGTGCCAACCAAGGATATTCTAGAAGCTGCAACTTGGAGTTCAGTGCACACCTTCACCAAACACTATCACTTACTTCTATATTCAGATCAGGTTTCCATTTCTTCTGATTCCTCTTCTGATCAGGAATATTCTTTTCCCCCCTATGAGGATTCTGATGCTGAAGAATCTATACCTTCAGCTTCTCCTCCAGAAGACTATTCTGTTGGTGAAACCTTGCATACCATGAGGGAGCATTTCCACTGGGAGAGCCAAGATTTTTCAGAATCTAAAAAGAGGCTCAGGGATTTCCTTCTACTACCCCAACACAGGCCACTTGCCATTCCACCTGTGTTAGACATTGTAGATGATGTGTTTTCAGAGTCTAGTCTTACCCCTGACTGCTTACCTCCAGCTCCAGTTAAGCCTGACAGATATTACAGGGTTCCTGACTCTCATAAATTCCTCTTTAAAAACCCTGCTGCAGACCCAGAAACTGTTTCACAGGGTCCCAAAGAAGTTAAGGCTTCAGCTGCAAAAAAACCCTACCCCCTCTGACAGAGATTCTAGGGCACTGGATAGATGGGTGAAAAAAAGGTTTACACATCTGCTACCTTGGCTATAAGGGCCTTAATCTGTCAGATGTTCTTGGTGTTTCACTGTTGCAGTCATTACACTTGGGTTGTCCTGCTGGCAGGCTACCCTCAGTCGGCCTGAATTCCAAAGTCTAGGTCCAGCGTCGGTTGCTGTCGCCTCTTCCCTGACGTCAGAGCGCCAGGGGTATAAAAGATGCAGCCGACGCCATTTTCTTCAGTCTTTCTTGCCGCGCGGTGCCCAAAGCATAAGCAGTTCGCAAGTGCCGGTCGGCCAACTCCTGAGATTTTCGTGTTTGAATCTCAGATCCGAAGTCTTCTTTAAAAGCCAAGTACCCCGTTGGGGAAACTTTTTTCTTGCTCCAGACCAATGTCAGAAAAAGTTAATAATTGTATTTCTTGTGGGAAGCAAATACCTCATAAGGACTGCCATTCTTACTGTATTCCTTCCCTAGGCCTTGACCACGATGTTGGTAGTTGTTGGTTTTGTGCTAGATTTAACCAACGCACTATTAAGCGTCGGTACGATTTTGCATTACACTATTTTGGCAGAAAGTTTAATTATACGATGTCGTCGGATAGCCATCCGACTACCGGAATTCACAAGAAACGCAAAGAAAAAGAAAAGGACAAGCATCCGAGGTCCAAGACCGACGACAAGGCTTCTTCTAAGCCAGTCGCCGGTTCAACAGTTCTCAGTGAGGTGCCTTCGCAGCCCCCGACGCCCGCTACTTTAGACCCGTAGGCCGCTACAGACTCCCACGTGGAGTCGACTAGGCCGCTGGAAGATCAAAGTACTGGACCTTCAGAGACTATTCCCTCAGATGGGTCCAGAGCCGCTGAGCAGGCATCGGCTTCTGAGGGTGTTTTCAGACCTACTCAATTATACATTAAAACGACTTCAGCTTCAAAGGCAAAGACTAAAGCACCTTTATAGACAAAGAAACAACTACAACAGCCTTATGGACAGGCCTCCATACCCAAAAAACAGATGCTCAAAATGGGCGAAGACCTAATTACTTTGATCAGGGGTTCCCATCCTCCTCGTGATAAAAGGCCTAGACAAGAGACAGATTATAAATCTTTAGATCAGGTTTCCATTTCATCTGATTCCTCTTCTGATCAGGAATACTCAATTCCTCCCTATGAGGATTCTGATGCTGAAGAATCTATCCCTTCAACCTCTCCTCCTGAGGATTACTCTTTTGGGGAAACCTTGCATACCATGAGGGAACATTTTCACTGGGAGAGCCAAGATTTTTCTGAATCTAAGAAAAGGCTCAGAGACTTCCTTTTGCTACCACAACACAGGCCACTAGCTATTCCACCTGTGTTAGACATTGGAGATGATGTATTTTCAGAGTCCAGTTTGACCCCTGACTCCTTACCTCCAGCTCCTGTTAAGCCGGACAGATACTACAGGGTTCCCGACTCTCATAAATTCCTTTTTAAAAACCCTGCTGCTGACCCAAAAACGATCTCTCAGGGTCCCAAAGGGGTCAAGGCTTCCACTGCAAAAAACCCTACCCCCCTCAGACAGGGATTCTAGGGCATTGGACAGATGGGGAAAAAAGATTTACACTTTTGCTACCTTGGCTATAAGAGCTTGAAATTGTCAGTTTCATATGCTCAAATATCAGCAATATATTATGTCACTGCTTAAAAAGAAAATGTTGATAAATTCTGAATGTGCAGAAAACAAAGAAATGCAGGATTTATTGCATGCGGCTGAACAAGTTGGAAAGCATACTTTGCAATGTGGTTTTGATTCTTTGGAGGCCTCCTGCAGGGCCGCTGTTACGGGTTCTGTCATCAGGAGGCATGCTTGGTTAAAGGAACAAAATCTGCCCGATCATGTCAAAGCAAAATTATTAGATGCTCCATTACAGCATGATACTTTGTTTGGTGTTAAAGAAAATGGAGGACAAAGCTCCGCAAAGCTATGCAAACGGTTAAGGATTTCTTACAGGTACAGCCACCTAGATTTAGCAGACACTGGCCTACAAAGAATTGGTCCTTTCCAGTGTCAGATAGACCACAAAGGGGCAGATACAGATGCCCAAGAGGCAGATCCCAGCCCCAAGGTTTGTACAGGTCTAAACAACGGGGTGCCTCTATCTTCAAAAGTGGAGAAGACAAATCACAGCCATACAGGAAACAGTCCCAATGACTTCCCCCTGCCTGCACCAAGCACTTATCTTCTGACAGCACCTTTAGGGGGAAAACTAGCACTTTTTTCTCAAAACTGGCATATAATAACCCAGGACAAATGAGTCCTAGACATAGTGTCACAAAGCTACAAGTTTCACTTCCATACCCTGCCAAGGACAAACGGTTGGCCAAACCTGCCAAAACATCAATGTGCAGAGGCACAAAAGCAAGTCTTACCCCTCATGGACATGAGGGCTATTCAACAAGTACCAGAGCAAGAGCAGAGACAAGGATTTTATTCAAGACTTTTCTTGGTCCCAAGAAAGGACAAGACCTGGAGACCAATACTGGACCTATCTATTCTAAATATATTTCTGGATATAACAAAATTCAAAATGTTGACTCTAAAGCAACTTCTGCCCATGCTGGGCAAGAAGGCTTGGCTAGTGACTTTAGACCTAAAAGAGGCATACCTGCATGTCCCAATCAGACGCATGCAGAAGATACCTCAGATTCAAAGCTGGCTCAATGCACTACCAATTCTCTGCACTGCCCGTTGGCTTATCTACTGTGCCCAGAGTCTTCACAAAGTGCCTGGCATCAGTAATTGCATTCTGCAGACAAATCCAGACAAAGGATTTACTGCATGCAGCTGAACAAGTTAGAAAGCATACTTTGCAATGTGGATGTTCATCGTGTTACCCTGCTGCAGTCATCACACTTGGGTTATCAGGCAGTCCCGCAGTCGGCCTGAATTCCAAAGTCTTGGTCCGGTGTTAGTTGCTGTTGCTCCTTCCCTGACGTCAGTGCGCCAGGGGTATATAAGAGGCATCCAAAGCCATTTTCTTCAGTCTTTCTTGCCACGCGGTGCCCGAAGCAGAAGCAGTTCACAAGTGCCGGTCGGCCGACACCTGAGATTTCCGAATCGAATTTCAGTCCAAAGTCTTCAAAGCTAAGTACCCTGTTGGGGAACCTTTTCTTGCCTCAGTCTGATGTCAGAAAAAGTTAACAATTGCATTTCTTGTGGGAAGCAAATACGTCATAAGGACTTTCATTCTTATTGTATGCCTTGCCTAGGCCCAGACCACAACGTCACTGGTTGTCGGTTTTGTGCTAGGTTCAATAAGCGAACTATAAAGTGACGCTTTGATTTCGCACGACACTACTTCGGTAGGAAATTTAATTACACTATGCCTTTGGAAACACGCAAAGATAAAGACAGGCAGCCTAGATCCAAGCCAGACTCCGAGGCCTCGGCTGGGCTGGTCGACCACAGAATTGGAACCCCAGACCGCTTCGGATTCTCAAGCAGAGAGTTCTAGGCCGACGCAGCCATTTTCTTTAGGCCCTACCGACGACATTGCAGAAGGAGAAGCCGGTGCTGTGGAAACACCTTCAGTTTCAGAAGGTGTCTTCAGACCGACTACTCTCACCATAAAATCTTATGCTAAGCTTAAGACTCCTCTAAAACCAAAAAGGACTGCACATCAGTCTCCAGTTCAAGGCCCCATACCTAAGAAACAGATGCTTAAAATGGCTGAAGATTTGATTTCTTTAATCAGGGGTTCCCAACCCCCCCCCCAACAAAAGGCCTAGACAAGAGGAGGATTATGCCTCCTCTGATCAAGTGTCTATTTCCTCAGGCTCCTCTGAGGAACAGGATTACTCCTTTCTCCCTTATGAAGATTCTGATGCTGAAGATTCCATTCCCTCAGCTTCTCCCCCTGAAAGACTATTCCTTTGGGAAACCTTACATACCATGAGGGAACATTTCCACTGGGAAGGTCTGGACTACTCTGACTCAAAGAAAAGGCTCAGAGAGTTTATTTTATTCCCCCAGCACAGACCACTTGCTATCCCTCCAGTTTTAGACATTGTGGATGATGTTTACTTAGAATCTAGTCTAAATCCAGATTCTCTGCCTCCTGCTCCAGCCAAACCAGATAGATATTATAGAGTGCATGACTCACGCAAATTCCTTTACAAAAGCCCTGTTGCTGACCCAGAGACAATCTCCCAGGGTCCTAAAGGGGCTAAGGCTTCTATGGCTAAAAATCCTGTACCCTCTGAAAGGGACTCCAGAGCACTAGATAGGTGGGGGAAGAAGGTTTACACCTCAGCTACTCTAGCTATGAGAGCACTAAATTGTCAATTTCACATGCTTAAATACCAGCAATTCCTAATGTCTCAAATAAAACAAAAGATGAGCACGCACCCTCAACAGTCTGAATTCAAGGAAATGCAGGATCTGTTGCATGCAGCTGAACAGGTGGGCAAACATACTTTACAATGTGGATTTGATTCCTTGGAAGCTTCCTGTAAAGCAGCTGTTACTGGGTCTGTTATACGTAGGCATGCTTGGTTAAAGGAACAAACTCTGCCTGATCATGTTAAAGCAAAGTTACTAGATGCACCCTTACAGCAGGATGTCTTATTTGGGGTTAAAGCAGAAGAGGTTTTAAAGAAAATGGAGGATAAGGCAAAATCTATGCAGACAGTCAAAGATTTCTTACAGGTACAACCCCCATGCTTCAGCAGAAATTGGCCAACAAAAAATTGGTCCTTTCCAGCTTCTGACAGGCCACAGAGGGTAAATACAGACGCCCAAGGGGCAGAGGACAAGCACAAATCCCTTACAAACCTCGCCAATGGGGCACTGCAACACAGTAGGGAGGAGAAGACAGGTCCCAAACTACTAGAAGGCAAACACAATGACTTAAACCTCAAACTGCCAAGCAAAACTCTCTTGGCAGCTCCCTTGGGAGGAAAATTAGCATTTTTTACAGACAACTGGCGCATCGTCAAAAAGGACAAATGGGTCCTAGACATTATCTCACAAGGATACAGATTCCATTTCCACACCTTGCCAAGGATAAAAGGAATGCCAAACCTGCCACAAAATCAATGGGCAGAGGCACAAAAACAAATTACAGCTCTCATGGACATGAGAGCCATTCAACTGGTACCTACACAGGAGCAAGGCCAAGGATTTTACTCAAGGCTCTTTCTAGTCCCCAGAAAGGACAATGCTTGGAGACCCATTATGGATCTTTCAATTCTAAACACCTTCTTGCAAGTACCCAAATTCAAGATGCTAACACTACAGCAGCTTCTTCCCATGTTGGGCAAGAAAGCTTGGCTAGTAACGTTGGACCTCAAGGAGGCATACCTGCATGTACCTATCAGACAAAATTGCGGAAGATACCTCCATTACATTGCAGGTTCAACCCATTACCAATTCTCTGCACTACCCTTTGGCTTATCTACTGCGCCCAGGGTCTTCACAAAATGCCTGGCACCAGTAATTGTATACTGCAGACAAAGAGGAATTCAAATGTACCCATACCTGGACGACTGCCTCATCCAAGCAGAAAGCAAGGACATTCTCTTACATCATCTGGCTTTTGTAAAACACCTTCTAAGTTGCCTAGGGTACACAGTAAACGAAAAGAAATCAAAGCTAGTGCCCTCACAAAATATGACATTCCTGGGTGCCAGCTTGAATACAACGGCCCAGATGGCTTATCTGATACCAGACAAACAACTACAACTAACTCAATACTTCAAAACAATGGCAATAAAGACCCAACTCCCTGCAAGAAAAATTCTGCAGGCCTTGGGCTTCATGGCATCTTGCATACTACTAATACCATTTGCAAAACTACATATGAGGAAATTACAATGGTACCTAAAAAGCGTATGGGCTCAACACAGCCACAGCTTAGAAACAATGATACCTCTCATTCCCTGCCTTCAACAGGAGTTTCTATGGTGGTCACAGGCATGTCACCTAAACAAGGGTCAGCCTTTCACCTTACCCCCAGCCAGGCAAATTATGACAACAGATGCATCAGACTATGCCTGGGGGGCACAAATGGCAGGATGGTGCTTTCAAGGCATATAGACTGCAGATCAAAGGAATCTGCACATCAATCAAAAAGAAATGCTAGCTGTACAGAATGCCCTGACAGCCTTCAAGGACCTCATACATCCAGGACAGCTTATAATAAGGACAGACAACACCACAGTAATGTGGTACATAAACAAACAAGGGGGTACACACTCCTACCCTCTATGCAGGCAAGCAATGACCTTGTGGAACACAGCACTGGCTTACCAAGTTCAATTACAAGCTCAATTCCTGCCAGGAAAAAAGAACACATTGGCAGACGACCTAAGCAGAAACATCATGGATCCCCACGAGTGGAAACTGGATCCACAAGTATTTGCAATGATAACTCAAAAATGCGGGCGCCCAGACATAGACCTGTTTGCCAACCCCCAAAACTATCAGCTATCAAAATTTTGCACAAGGACATTTCACCATCAAGCTTGGAAAATGGACGCACTCTCATTCAGTTGGAAAATGCTGACAGTATATACCTTTCCTCCATTGCCCCTTCTTACAAAGGTGCTGCTGAAAGTCAGGATGGAGAGACCCCGAATGATACTCATTGCCCCAGACTGGCCACGCCAGCATTGGTACCCACTATTAAGGAACATGGCCCAGGGCCCACCATGGATTTTACCACAAATTCCTCATCTGCTCACACAGCAAGGCAGTCAGATTCTACACAGCCAGCTCAAAACCTTAAATTTGGCTGCATGGCAAATCACCTAAGCAACCAGCCAACTCCTCTTTCACAAACTGTTATGGGTGTTATTCTTGAGGCCAGGAGGCCCAGCACCAGGAAAGCCTACTCAGACAAATGGAAAAGATTTTGCACCTGGAACCAAGCTAAAAGGCCAAAATACCCTTCAGCCGGACATATCTCAGATTCTACAATATTTAACTGAGATGTTACACAAAGGACTTTCTTTTTCATCTATTAAAATCCACGCCTCAGCTATTTCAGCTCACTACAACATGGATCCTCCCTTATTTTCACATCCATTTCTAAGGCAGTATCTCAGAGGGGCCAAAAACATTAGGCCTCCCAGGAGAGCGCCAACACCAACTTGGGACCTCAATTTCGTTCTGGAAAAACTTACGCTACCACCTTTTGAGCCAGCTTTCTCAGCTGACTTAAAGTTTATATCATGGAAGACTGCCCTGCTGCTAGCAATTACTTCAGCCAGAAGAGTCTCAGAGCTACAGGCACTAATGGCAGTAGAGCCTTTCCTCATTTTTCATCAAGACAGAGTTTCTCTATGCACTAACCAATCCTTTATGCCAAAGGTGGTATCCAGTGTGGCTCTAAATTAAACCATCCATTTACCCACCTTCTTTCCAAATCCACAGAACAAAGGAGAAAGACTCCTGCATTCCTTGAACATTCACAGGCAACTACGTTACTACTTGGATAAAACTAAGGTTTTCAGAAAATCTGACCAGCTTTTTGTATCCTATGCTACAGCATCACAAGGAAAGGCTATCTCAAAACAGACCATTTCCAAATGGATAGGACATTGCATACGTTTTTGCTACATCCATCATGGAAAACCAGTTCCTGCTAGCATAAGGCCCCACTCTACCAGGGCAGCAGCTACATCTACAGCCTTCCTCAGGGGGGTGCCAACCAAGGACATTCTGGAAGCTGCAACTTGGAGTTCAGTACACACCTTCACCAAACACTATCACTTACCACTTTACTCTAAGACTAGAGCTGGCTTCGCCACTGCAGATGTTCATCGTGCATTACAGCTGCAGTAATCACATATGGGGTTTTCAGCCGGCAGGCGGTCCCTCGGTCGGCCGAATTCCAAAGTCTTGGTCCGGCGTCGGTTGTTGTCGCCTCTTCTGACGTCAGGAAGGCTAGAGTATAAAAGACACAGCCGACGCCATCTTCTTCAGTCTTTTTTGCCACGCGGTGCCCGAAGCAGAAGCAGTTCGCAAGTGCCGGTCGGCCAGCTCCTGAATTACGAAAAAATTTGGAACCGAAGTCTTCATTAAAGCTAAGTACCCCGTTGGGGAATCTTTTCTTGCCTCACACCGATGTCAGAAAAAGTTAATAATTGTATTTCTTGTGGGAAGCAAATACCGCATAAGGATTTCCATTCCCTTTGCATACCTTGTTTGGGCCCAGACCACGGCGTCTCGGCTGCGCTTTTGTGCTACCTTCAATAACGCACTATGAAGCGTCGGGCGGAGTTCGGCCAGCACTATTTTGGTAAAGCGTTTAATTATAAAATGTCGCCGGATACTCCGACTACCGCTATGTCTAGAAAAGCATAAAAGGACCGTCAGTCGAGAACCGCGGTCTCCACCGACACCACGCC
The DNA here is from genome assembly GCF_019279795.1 of Protopterus annectens. Classification (NCBI taxonomy): domain Eukaryota; kingdom Metazoa; phylum Chordata; order Ceratodontiformes; family Protopteridae; genus Protopterus; species Protopterus annectens. The sequence continues at coordinate 1,086,635,257 of NC_056733.1, read as the reverse complement.
GAAACTAGCTCCACGTGGTCCGGTTCTCAGTGAGACGCCTTTGCAGTCCCTGACTACCGACACTCCCTCGGTGGGGTCTTCTGTACCTGAGACCGCTGGTTCTTCGGCCCTATCCCAGACTACAACCGAAGCCCCTGCTCAGGCCGAGCCTACCAATGTGGATAGATCTACATCCACCCATGGTGTATTTAGGCCTTCATCATCCTTCTCTATCAAGGCCTTCACTAAAGCTAAATCAGCCAAGCAACTTACTAGGCCTGCTACACAAGGCCCAAGACCTGGGCCCACGCCTAAGAAGCACATGCTTAAGATGGCTGAAGACCTTATTACTCTTATCAGAGGCTCCCAGGCTCCTCCGGACAAGAGACCCAGAGTAGAGGAGGATTCCCCTACTTCTGACCAAGAATCCATTTTATCAGAACATTCTGATGCTGAAGAACACTCTTATTCACCTTTCGAGGATTCGGATGCAGAGCAGTCTATTCCTTCTGTATCCCCCTGAGGATTTTCCTTTGGGAAACCTTACACTTTTTGAAAAGACACTTCCACTGGGAAGGCCAAGACTTTTCAGACTCCAAGAAAAGGCTTAGGGAATTTCTCTGGTTACCTCAGCATAGACCTTTGGCTATTCCTCCTGTTTTGGAGGTATTGGATGATGTCTACTCGGAGGCCTGCCTTAATCCTGATTCTCTGCCTCCTGCACCAGTTAAGCCGGATAGGTATTACAGAGTACCTAATTCTCATCAGTTCCTCTACAAAGGCCATAATGCAGACCCTGAAACTATTTCTCAAGGCCCTAAGGAATTAAGGCCTCCACGGCCAGAATCCACTTCCTGCAGAAAGGGAATCTAGATCTCTAGAAAGGTGGGGTAAGAAGGTTTACACCTCGGCCACCCTAGCCATGAGGGCCTTAAACTGCCAATTTCATATGATTAAATATCAACAATTTCTGTTATCACAATTAAAGACCAAAATGTCACAGCCTGAACAACCAGATTTAAAAGAGTTGCAGGATATGATGCATAGTGCTGAACAAGTGGGTAAGCACACCTTACAATGTGGTTATGATGCCCTAGAGGCCTCCAGCAGATCGGCCTGGCGGATCAGTCATTCGCAGACATGCATGGCTAAGGGAACAAAATCTACCAGACCAGGTGAAAGCAAAAATTCTGGATGCACCTTTACATAAGGATGTTCTTTTTGGTGCTAATGCTGAGGATATATTACGTAAAATGGAAGAAAAAGCAAAATCTATGCAAACTGTCAAAGCTTTCTTACAGGTGCAGCCACCAAGGTTCAGCAGGAATTGGCCTTCAAAAAACTGGTCCTTTCCAACCACTGACAAGACCCAAAGAGGCAGATACAGACGCGGAAGGGGCAGAGGACAACCCCAAGGGTCCTACAGAGGCAGACAATGGCAATCACCAACACCAAGAGGTGGTGACGACAGTCCACAGCAGTACAGAAAGCAGACTCAATGACTCCCTCATTTCTATGCCAAGCAAAATTCAACTGGCAGCACCTTTGGGAGGAAAACTGGCACTATTTGCAAACAATTGGCATATTGTCACAACAGACAAATGGATTCTGGACATAATAAACAGAGGCTACAAATTCCATTTCACACTCTTCCAAAATGAGAGGCATGCCAAACCTACCACAAAATCAAAGGGCAGAGGCACAACTACAAATTGCAAAGCTCCTAAACATGAGGGCTATACAAAAGGTACCTACGCACCAACAAGCACAAGGTTTTTATTCAAGGCTTTTCTGGTGCCAAGAAAGGAAGACTGGAGACCCATTCTGGACTTATCCATTCTAAACACATTTCTTCTCACCAAAATTCAAGATGCTCACATTACAGCAACTCCTTCCCATGCTGGGCAAGGGTTTTGGCTGGTAACATTGGACCTCAAGGAGGCATACCTGCATGTCCCAATCAGACAAAGTTGCAGAAGATACCTCAGATTTCTTGCAGGTTCAAATCACTATCAATTCTCTGCATTGCCCTTTGGCTTATCTACTGCGCCCAGAGTATTCACCAAGTGCCTGGCATCAGTGATTGCATACTGCAGACTTCAGGGGATACAAATTTACCCTTATCTGGACGACTGCCTGATCCAAGCGGACAGCAAACACGTACTTCTGAAACACCTGGCATATGTGACACGCTTACTGCTTTCTCTGGGATACACCATCAACAAGGAGAAATCAAAGCTAACACCCTCTCAGAAAATAACCTTCCTGGGTGCCAACTTGGACACAAACACCCAGATGGCTTACCTTACAACAGAAAAACAAGGGCAACTATCTCATTACTTCAAAATGCTTGCAAAAGTACCAGGCTTACTGCAAGGAAAATCCTGCAGGCTCTGGGATTCATGGCATCTTGCATTCTTCTAATCCCATGCAAAGCTGCACATGAGGAAACTTCAATGGTACCTAAAACATCTATGGTCTCAACACAGTCACAGCTTGGAAGTGGAAATTCCAATAATTCCCTGTCTTCAAAAGGAATTCATATGGTGGGCCCAAGCATGCCAAGTAAACACAGGCCGCCCATTCTGCAAGCCTCAAGCTACACAAGTCATAACCACATACACAGATTACGCCTGGGGCGCACATGAAGGACAGGTGCATTCAGGGCAGATGGCCCCAAACAGAAAAGCACCTTCACATCAATCAAAAGAAATGCTGGCAGTAATAAATGCAATCTCAGCGTTCAGAGAATTCCTGCATCAGGACAACTGCTCATAAGAACAGACAACACCACAGTAATGTGGTACATAAACAAACAAGGAGGAACTCATTCATACCCTTGTGCAGACTAACCATGACTCTTTGGAACCTAGCTCTGGAAAGACAAATGGAACTTCAGGCTCAGTACCTGCCAGGAATGGAAAACACACTGGCAGACACTCTGAGCAGGCATATGACAGACCCTCACGAATGGAAGCTACATCCACCGTATTCACAGAGATTGTTCAAGCGTGGGGAAGGCCAGACATAGACCTTTTTGCCTCCCACAAAAATCATCAATTAAAAAGGTTTTGCTCAAGGACCTTCCACCCAAAAGCCTGGAAAGTGGACGCTCTTTCATTCACATGGACAACTCGGTCAGTTTATGCATTCCCACCACTACCTCTACTGCCCAAGGTACTTTTGAAAGTAAGAACAGACAAGCCGAGGATGATACTGATTGCTCCAGACTGGCCAAGACAACACTGGTATCCACTCTTGAGGAGCCTAACACACACTCCTCCGTGGCCCCTGCCTCTAACACCTCTACTGCTGGCCTTGAACAATTTCAAAACCCTTCACAGTCAGCTGAAAACTCTCAGCCTAGCTGCATGGAAAATTCCTTAGCATCACATCAGACACTACTCTCCAAAGAAGTGCAGGATGTCATTTTGGAGGCCAGAAGACCATCTACTAGAAAAGCTTACTCCGCAAAATGGAAGCGGTTTTGCTGTTGGAATGAAGAACGAGGGCAGGATCCTAGAAAATTAAACCTACCTCAGATTTTACAGTACCTAGCTGAACTTTTGAGCAATGGGCTTTCATTTTCCTCAATCAAAATACATGCCTCAGCAATCTCTGCAGAATTCAACATGGATCCTCCTTTATTCTCACACCCACTCCTACGACAGTTCCTCAGAGGGGCAAAGAACATAAGACCTCCAAGGAAACAACCAGTGCCAGCTTGGGACCTTAACTATGTACTGGAAAAATTGACATTGCCTCCCTTTGAACCAGCTGCTTCAACAGAATTACAATATTTGTCCTGGAAAACAGCTTTTCTCCTGGCCATCACTTCAGCTCGTAGGGTATCTGAGTTACAGGCCCTCATGGCGGTGCAGCCATTCCTCATTTTCCATCAGGACAGGGTTTCCCTGCGTACCAACCCTTCCTTTATGCCTAAAGTGGTATCTAGGGTAGCCTTAAACCAGGCCATACACCTTCCTACCTTCTACCTAACCTCAAAACAAAGGGGAAAGGCTGCTTCACTCTTTAGACATCCATAGGCAGCTACGTTATTACTTGGACAGAACCAAATCCTTCAGAAAATCAGATCAACTCCTAGTTTCCTATGCTGTGGGGGGTCAAGGGAAACCTGTAACTAAACAGACCATTTCCAAGTTGATTGGTCACTGCATACGCTTTTGTTACTCCTATCATGGAAAGCTTGTCCCTACTGGTATCAGATCCCACTCCACTAGGGCCACAGCCACCTCTACAGCCTTCCTCAGAGGAGTGCCTACTAAAGATATCTTGGAGGCAGCCACTTGGAGTTCTGTACATACCTTCACAAAACACTACCATCTGCCTTTATACTCCAGAACAAGAGCAGGCTTTGCTACTGCAGTTTTGCAGGGCATTCTAGCTCAACCCAGTTCCGTATAGTATCTACCACCCTATGCATAGCTTTGGGATTCTACCCATATGTGATTACTGCAGCTGTAATGCACGATGAACATAGTACAGTTTTGTACCTACCATAAATGTAGATGTTCGAGGGCTATTAGCTGCAGTACATTCCACCCTCCTTCCCCACTTGGTAAGACCTTGGGGTTTGAATAACTATTCATACCTGCTGACTGGGTTATCCTGCTATGTTTTATTTGCTTACCTTTGTGTATTAGACAAATTTATGTATTGCCTTCCTTTTGGGGGCACCTGACATCTGGGGCAAGAAAGACTGAAGAAGATGGCGTCGGCTGTGTCTTTTATACTCTAGCCTTCCTGACGTCAGAAGAGTACGCGGCAACAACCGCCGGACCAAGACTTTGGAATTCGGCCGACCGAGGGACCGCCTGCCGGCTGAAAACCCCATATGTGATTACTGCAGCTGTAATAGCCCTCGAACATCTACATTTATGGTAGGTACAAAACTGTACTTTTTGCAGGGCCTTCTAGCCTCCTCTAACCCTGTTTGACTCCACCTCCCATCCTTAGCTTTGGGATTCTACCCAAGTGTGATGACTGCAGCAGGGTAACACGATGAACATAGTACAGTTTTGTACCTACCATAAATGTAGATGTTCGAGTGTATACCCTACTGCAGTTCAGGTTACCCTCCCTCCATCCCCTCTGAGCTAACTAAAACCTTTCAATACCTTAACATCTGATACAACCTTTGTGGTGTATTTGCTTATAGCTGGAGGGATGTTTTGTTTGTGCTAAACTTTTATTATTGGTACTATCTACTGACCACCTTTTGGGGGGCACCTGACATCTGGGGCAAGAAAAACTGAAGAAAATGGCGTCAGATGCCTCTTATATACCCCTGGCGGGCTGACGTCAGGGAAGAAGTGACAGCAACCGACGCCGGACCAAGACTTTGTAATTCAGGCTGACTGCAGGACCATCTGACGGCAGGATAACCCAAGTGTGATGACTGCAGCAGGGTATACACTCGAACATCGACATTTATGGTAGCTACAAAACTGTACTTTTTGATTCTTTGAAGGCCTCCTGCAGGGCCGCAGTTATGAGTTCTGTAATTAGGAGGCATGCTTGGTTAAAGGAACAAAATCTGCCTGATCATGTCAAAGTTAAATTATTAGATGCACCTTTGCAGCATAATACTTTGTTTGTTGTTAAGGCAGAAGAGGTGTTAAAGAAAATGGAGGACAAAGCTAAATCTATGCAAACTGTCAAAGATTTTTTACAAGTAGAGCCACCTAGGTTTAGTAGAAACTGGCCAACAAAGAATTGGCCCTTTCCTGTGTCAGACAGACATCAAAACGGCAGACCCAGACACCCTAGAGGCAAATCCCAGGCGCAAGGTTTATACTGGTCAAAGCAATGGGGTGCTTCTACCTCCAAAGTTGGAGAAGACAAATCACAACCATACAGGAAGCAGTCCCAGTGACTTCACCCTGCTTGCACCAAGCACTTATCTCCTGGCAGCACCCTTAGGGGGTAAATTAGCACTTTTTTTTTCAAAATTGGCACATCATAACCCAGGACAAGTGGGTTCTAAATATCATGTCACAAGGCTATAAGTTCCATTTCCATACTTTGCCAAAGGCAAACGGCTGGCCAGATCTGCCAAAAAATCAATGGGCAGAGGCACAAAAACAAGTCTCATCCCTCATGGACATGGGGGCCATTAAACAAGTCCCAGAGCAAGAGCAGAGACAAGGATTTTACTCAAGACTGTTCTTGGTACCCAAAAAGGACAAGGCCTGGAGGCCAAAACTGGACCTATCTATTCTGAACACATTCCTGGATATGCCAAAATTCAGGATGTTGATTTTGCAGCAGCTTCTGCCCATGCTGGGCAAGAATGCCTGGCTTGCGACTTTAAACGTAAAAGGGGCATACCTGCATGTCCCAATCAGGCAAATATGCAGAAGATACCTCAGATTCAAGGCTGGCTCAATGCATTACCGATTCCCTGCACTGCCCTTTGGCTTATCTACTGCACCCAGGGTCTTTACAAAGTGCTTGGCACCAGTTATTGCATTCTGCAGGCAAAGAGGAATACAAATATATCCTTACTTGGACGACTGTCTAATTCAAGCAGAGAACAAGGACATTCTTCAACAACATCTGGCGTTTGTGAAAAGACTTCTAACATGCCTAGGGTACACAGTCAACGAAAAGAAATCAAAACTAGTACCCTCTCAAGAGATAATATTCCTGGGTGCAAGCTTAAATACAACTGCCCAGTTGGCTTATCTCACGCCAGACAAGCAAAGGCAACTGACTACCTATTTCAAAATGTTGGCAACAAAGGCCCAGTTATCTGCAAGAAAAATTCTGCAGGCTTTGGGCTTCATGGCATCCTGCATCCTACTAATTCCATATGCAAGACTGCATATGAGGAAACTTCAATAGTACCTAAAAAGTGTTTGGACTCAACATTGCCACATCCTGGAAACTGTGATTATTCTCATTCCCTGCCTGCAACAAGAGTTTCAATGGTGGGCAAAGGCCTGTCACCAAAACAAGGGACAGCCATTCACATTACCCCCAGCCAGGCAGACACTAACAACAGATGCATCAGATTATGCCTTGGGGACCCACATGGCAGGAAGATGCATTCAGGGCACATAGACCTCAAACCAAATGCATCTACATATCAATCAAAAAAAGGTGCTAGCTATTCAAAATGCCCTGACAGCCTTCAAGGACTTACTTCATCCGGTACAACTACTGATAAAGACAGACAACACCACGGTCATGTGGTATATAAACAAGCAGGGGGGCACACATTCTTACCCCTTTGCAGACTAGCCATGACTTTGTGGGACACAGCATTGACTTACCAAGTACATCTGCAGGCACAATTCCTGCCAGGAAGGAAAAATACTCTGGCAGACAAACTAAGCAGAAACTTCATGGATCCCCACGAGTGGCAGCTGGATCCACAAGTCTTCAGCATGAAAACAAGGAAATGGAGATGCTTGGACATAGATCTATTCACCTCCCCTCACAACTACCAACTAAAAAGATTCTGCACAAGGATTTATCACAGACAAGCATGGAAAGTGGACGCCCTATCAGCTGGAAAAACCTATCAGTATATGCCTTTCCCCCACTGCCTCTCCTCCCCAAGGTACTCCTAAAGGTCAGACAGGAGAAGCCAAAGATGATACTGATTGCCCCAGACTGGCCCCGCCAGTACTGGTATCCAATACTAAGGAACTTGTCTCAATGCCCAGCTTGGGCCTTACCTCAAATACCTCATCTACTGTCCCAGCAAAACAATCAGATCCTGCACAGCCAACTCAGGACTTTAAACCTGGCAGCATGGCGGATAATGTAGTTATACAAAACACACCTCTCAGTAAAGCTGTGATGGATGTCATTTTGGAAGCAAGAAGGCCTAGTACTAGAAAATCTTATAGGTTCATAGATTAGTACTAGGCTAACAGCCCTTGCGATCCATTTTAAACTTAGCCAATTATCCCTTGTGAGACTCAAACCCTGCACCTTGTGTTTATAAGGCAAACACCTTAACTATTAGGCCACCTTCCCAGCCCTGCTGTTATGCTGGAAAATGGAAGAGATTCTGTTCTTGGAACCAGGCACAAGGAACTGATATGGCTGTGCCAAATATTCCTCAGATTTTGCAATACTTAACTGAGATGCTGGACAAAGGCCTGTCTTTTTCATCTATTAAAATTCATGCCTCTGCTATTTTGGCTCATTACAATACAGAGCCACCAATCTTTTCTCATTCTTTATTAAAGCAGTACCTCAGAGGAGCCGAAAACTTAAGGCCTCCAAGGAGATCACCAATGCATGCATGGGACCTCAACTATGTCTTGGAAAAACTCACCCTGCCTCCTTTTGAGTCAGCTGCTACTGCTGATATAAAGTTTTTATCTTGGAAAACAGCTCTGCTCCTAGCAATAACTCCTGCAAGACGAGTTTCAGAGCTACAGGCACTCATGGCTGTGGAACCTTTTATCATTTTTTTACCCAGACAGGGTCTCTCTGAGGACAAACCCAACATTTATGCCTAAGGTAGTGTGCAGTGTGGCACTTAACCAAACTATTCATCTGCCAACTTTTTATCCAAATCCACAGAACAAGGGGGAGAGAATTCTGCATTCTTTGGATGTACACAGACAGCTTAGATTCTACTTGGACAGAACCAAAATTTTCAGAAAGACAGAGCAATTACTAGTGGCATATGCTGCAGGATCACAAGGAAAGGCTATCTCAAAGCAGACTATTTCAAAGTGGATAGACCACTGCATTCGTTTCTGCTACTTACACCATGGCAAGCCAGTGCCCAAGGGCATTAGGCCACATTCAACCAGAGCTGCAGCCACTTCAGCAGCCTTTTTCAGGGGAGTACCAACCAAGGACATTTTAGAGGCTGCTACTTGGACTTCAGTGCACACCTTTACAAAGCACTGTCATCTGCCACTCCATGGCAGGCTTTGCCACTGCAGTTCTGCAGGGCCTCATAGCCACTCCTAATGCTGTTTAGCTCCAGCCTCCCAACCATAGCTTTCAGACTCTACCCAAATGTAATGACTGCAACAGTGAAACATGAAGAACATAGTACAGTTGTGTACACTTACCATAAATGTAGATGTTCGAGTGTATTCACTGTTGCAGTCCAGGTTACCCACTCACCATCCCCCTTTCTTCTGATGGAACCTATCTTTCCTTGTTTGATTCATACAACCTATGTGGTGTATTTGCTTGTAGAGGAAGGTAAAGTTTATATTGGTGCATGTTTATATATATATATATATATATATATATATATATAAATTTTGGCTACCCTTTTAGGGGGCACTTGACATCTGGGGCAAGAAAAACTAAAGAAAAATGCCGCAACTTTTATACCCCTGACGACCTGACATCAGTGAAGGGGCGACAGCAGCCGACGCAGGACCCAGGACTTTGGAATTCAGACCGACTGAGGGCAACCTGCCAGCAGGATTACCCAAATGTAATGACTGCAACAGTGAATACACTAGAACATCTACATTTATGGTAAGTGTACACAACTGTACTTTCTCAGTGCTGCCAGTTCAAAATTCTGTAGGAGAGTACAGTATATATTTTTAACTCTCTTATCTCTCCATTGACTATCAGTCCTCCATCCTTGGTGACTCTGTGGACTTCATTTTCCAGGGATGAGACTCCACTAGCCATTTTCTTCCCTGTGAGGTGAGAGTCGAGCACTCAGTGGTGTCCTCATCTGCTTCTAAAACTGTGACTTTTTTCTGGTTGTGCACATAACTGTCCCTGCTCCTTGCCATAGTTGTGATTTCCTATAGCGGCGGCTTCTACACATGCTAATCCAGGTGTGCAGCAGACCACTAATGCAAATGAAGTTACTCAGTCCAGTGAGGGGAACTAGTTGCATTCCCACTCCCATTTCCTCTCAGGCCAGTTCCTATAGCACCTGGGCTACTTGTCGAGATGGTGTTGTCTGGTGAAAAAGTCAGGGCATTATCCCTCTTGGTAAGTGGAGCTGACCCGAGTGTAACTTCCGATGTATACTAGAGACTACCTTCAAACTCCCACCCACATCTTTTATGGCACATAACATGCACAACCTTTTTTTTACACATTTCTGAGCTCAGATACTCTGCTTCCATTATGCCTGTCTATATTGTTTTAAGTTAAACTTCTTAGTAATCATTCTGTCTAGTATGGGACAGTCCATGCACTCTCAAGTACTAGGTCTATGTATGAATTGTATCCCATGGTATTAAACTTTCTGGATTGTAGTGTACTGTGCAACACACTGGCCTCACATACTAGTTTATCAAATCCCTTCATGAACTTTACTGAGGCCTGGTAGGTACCGTCTGGGATTCACAGACCAACACCACACACTCGCTCAGAATGAGTTCACTTTGCAGGGCATCTCTCAGTTAAGAAGATGTTCTTCATACATCATCTTCCTCACACCCTTCCCATGACTGCTAATTAGTGCTGCATTATGCAGTGTTTGTGGCTTCCAGCATTTTGTTGAAGGCTGTTTATTGACTGTTGCAACAAATCTTAATGTTCATTCAGTTGTCTACACCTGAGTGACTTGATGTCACATTACCTCACAGTGCATTTCTGGAGGGCTTGTTTTTGCAAGAGTCCAAGATTAAACATTCTGCTCAACTTTTGCTTTGTGCTAACTCAAAGGTTTCAACTTAGATGTTCTTCATGTTTCACTGTTGCAGTCATCACATTTGGGTTACCTGCCTGCAGGTAACCCTTAGCCGGCCTGAATACCAGAGTCTTCTGATTTCTGTGTCAGATGCTGTCGCTTCTTCCTTGACGTCAGGGGTATAAAACATGCAGCTGATGCCATTACATCAGTCTTTCTTGCCATGCGGTGCCCAAAGCAGAAGCAGTTGGCAAGTGCTGGTCGGACGACTCCTGAAATTTCTGTTTTCAAGTTTCAGACCCGAAGTTTTCAAAAAAGCTTAGTACCCCATTGGGATCCCTTTTCTTGCTCTAACCGATGTCAGTAAAAGTTAACAATTGTATTACCTGTGGAAAGCAAATACCTCATAGAGATTTCCATTCTTACTGCATCCCCTGTTTAGGCTCAGACCACGACGTCCCTCGCTATCGGTTTTGTGCCTTGTTCAACTCCCGAACTATTCATCGTCGGGCTAGTTTTGCAGCCAATTACTTTCATACTCGATCTGTGTACTCCGAAATGGGTTAGTTAAGCCATCTGATTACCGATCTTCCGAAAAAACGCAAGGATAAAGACAGAGACAGACCGCATTGGTCCAAAACTGCTGACGATGCTTCCCTTAAGCTAGTTGCCAGTCCACCGGTACTCAGTGAGGTGCTTTTACAGCCCCTGATACCCGCTACTTCAGATTCGCAGGCCTCTACTGAGACCCATTTGGAGTCGCAAGATACTTCTTCGACTGTGGAAACTGCGGATGTCTCTACCTTGGATGGGTCCGGAGCTGCTGTGCAGGCACCAGCTTCTGAGGGTGTATTCAGGCCTACAGACCTTCATATTAAACTGATGCCATCGTTTTCATCCAGGCCACAAACTTGCAGTACGCCTAGAAAACCGACAACCAAACCACAGGCTCAGGCCCATATGCCACAAAAAAAAAATGCTTAGAATGGCTGAAGACCTTATTACCTTAATAATGGATAGCCATCCTTCTCCCTCTAAGAGACCTAGAACTGATTTTCTTTCTGATTCTTCTGATCGGAATCTGATATTTCTGCTCCTTCTGATTACCAGGATTTGCCCTTATCTACTTATGAGGATTCTGATGCAGAGGATTCCATTCCCTGTGCTTCCCCTCCAGAAGATTCTTTCGGTGAAACCTTGCATACTCTTAGGGAGCATTTCCGCTGGGAAAGCCAGGATAGTCCAAAAACAGACTTTCTTACTCCTACCTCAACACAGGCCTTTAGCTATCCCTCCTGATGTTCTTCATGTTTCACTGTTGCAGTCATTTCATTTGGGTTATCTGCTTGCAGTAGCCCTCAGTCGGCCTGATTATCAAAGTCTTGGGTCCTGCGTCAGTTGCTGTCTCATCTTCCGTGACATCAGGTAGTCAGGGGTGTAAAGCATGCAGCCAATACCATTACACCAGTCTTCCTTGCTGTGCGGTGCCCGAAGCAGAAGCAGTTGGCAAGTGCCAGTCAGCCGTCTCCTGAAATTTTCATTTTCGAGTTTCAGAACCGAAGTCTTCAACTAAAGCTAAGTACCCCATTGGGAAACTTTTTCTTGCTCTAAACCGATGTCAGTAAAAGTCAATAATTGTATTTCTTGTGGAAAGCAAATACCTCATAAAGATTTTCATTCGTACTGTATTCCTTGTCTAGGCCCTGACCACGCCGTACCTTGCTGTCAGTTTTGTGGCTTATTTAAACCATGAATTATTCGTCGTCGGTACATTTTCACTTCTAAATATTTTGGTACTAAGTTCAGTTATCCAGATGTCTTCGGTAAGCCACCCGACTACCAACATTCCGAAAAAACACAAAGATAAAGACAGAGACACCCAATGATGCTTCTCCTAAGCCAGTCGCCAGTTCGCCGGTACTCAGTGAGGCACTTTCGCAACCCCTGATACCCGCTACTTCGGATTCACAGGCCTCTACTGAGACCCATTCGGAGTCCGGTATGCCGCGAGATGTTTCAACTGTGGAACCTGCAGATGTCTCTACCTTGGATGGGTCCAGAGCCACTGTGCAGGCACCGGCTTCTGAGGGTGTATTCAGGCCTACTGACTTGCATATTAAACCGATGCCATCTTCTTCTTCTAGGTCTAAAACTCGAACCATGCCTAGGAAACTGACTCCCAGACCGTATGGTCAGGCCTCTATGCCTAAAAAACAAATGATAAGAATGGCTGAAGACGTTATTACTTTAATCAGGGGAAGCCAACCTTCCCCCTCTTAAGAGACCTAGGACTGAAATTGCTTATGATACTTCTGACCAGGATTCTGAAATTTCTGTCTCCTCTGATGACCAGGATTTACCCTTATCTACCTATGAGGATTCTGATGCAGAGGACTCTATTCTCTTTGTTTCTCCCCCAGAGGATTTTTCTTTTGGTGAAACCTTGCATACTGTTAGGGAGCATTTTCACTGGGAAAGCCAGGATTACTCTGATTCTAAAAAGGGGCATAGAGATTTCTTACTCCTGCCCCAACACAGGCCTTTAGCTATCCCTCCTGTTATGGATCTTGTTGATGATGCTTTTTCGGAATCTAGCTTGACCCCTGACTCTTTACCTCCTGCTCCCAGAAAACCTGACAGATATTACAGGGTTCCTGATTCTCACAAGTTCCTTTTTAAAAATTCTACTGCGTATCCTGAGACCATTTCACAGAGACCCAAGGGCATTAAGGCTACTGCTGCCAAAAATCCTACCCCCTCTGATAGGGATTCCAAGGCCCTTGGTAGATGGGGTAAGAAGGTATTCACCTCTGCAGCCTTGGCCATCAGGGTCTTAAATTGCCAGATGTTCTTCGTGTTTCACTGTTACAGTCATCACATTTGGGTTATCTGCTTGCAATAGCCCTCAGTTGGCCTGATTAACAAAGTCTTGGGTCCTGTGTTGGTTGCTGTCCCTTATTCCGTGACGTCAGGTCGTCAGGGGAATAAAGCATGCAGCTGAAGCCATTATACCAGTCTTTCTTGCCATGCGGTGCCCGAAGCAGAAGCAGTTCGCAAGTGCCGGTCGGCAGACTCCTGAAATTTTCGTTTTCGAGTTTCAGAACTGAAGTCTTCAACTAAACGCTAAGTATCCCGTTGGGGAAACTTTTTCTTGCTCTAAACCAATGTCAGTAAAAGTAAATAATTGCAATACTTGTGGAAAGCAAATACCTCATAAAGACATAGAGACTCCAGGGCGCTGGATAGATGGGGTAAGGAGGTATACACTTCCGCAACTTTGGCCATTAGGGCCTTAAACTGCCAGTTTCATATGTTTAAGTATCAGCAGCATATTATTGGATTGCTTAAACAGAAAATGATGTTGATTCCTGATTGTGCTGAAAATAAGGATTTACAGGATTTACTGCACTCAGTTGAACAAGTTGGAAAACATACTTTGCAATGTGGTTTTGATTCACTAGAGGCATCTTGCAGGGCTGCTGTAACTGAGTCTGTATTTAGAAGGCATGCTTGGCTTAAGGAGCAGTCCTTGCCAGATCATGTTAAAGCGAAATTACTGGATGCTCCCTTAAACCAGGACTGTCTGTTTGGCAACAAGGCAGAAGAAGTTCTTAAAAAGATGGAGGAAAAAGCAAAATCTATGCAAACTATTAAATATTTTTTACAAGTACAACCTCCAAGGTTTAGTAGGCATTGGCCTTCCAATAACTGGTCCTTTCCTGCCTCTTCCAGACCTTCTCAGTTCAAACCCAGATCCAGCAGAGCTCCCAGGCTTCAGTCCCAGGGTATGCACAGGACTAAGCAGTGGGGGCCTCTACTTCCAAATCTGGGAGTAATAAAACTCCCCCCATGGTACACTGTCTCAATTACTTCTTTTTAAAACTTCCAAGCACTTCTCAACTAACTGCCCCTTTGGGGGGAAAGATTGCTCTTCATGCAAAGAACTGGGAACTCATTACCCAGGACAAATGGGTTTTAAATATAGTGTCCCAAGGATACAGATTTCACTTCCACACGTTCTCAACACCAAGCGGATGGCCAGATCTACCCCCAAATCAGTGGTCAGAGGCCCAAAAACAGTTACTTTCTCTCTTAAGATGGGGGCTATTCAATTAGTACCAGAAGAGGAAAAGTGACAAGGTTTCTACTCGAGACTTTTCCTGGTACCCAGAAAAGACAGTTCATGACGTCCTATCCTGAACCTGTCTACTCTAAACACCTTTTTGGTGATTCCAAAATTCAAGATGCTGACTCTTCACTAGTTGCTCCCTATGCTAGGCAACGACGCCTGGTTGGCAACACTAGATTTAAAGGAAGTATACCTGCACATCCCAATCCGGGAATCATGCAGAAGATACCTACACTTCAAAGCAGGCTACACACAATATCAGTTCTCTGCACTGCCCTTTGCATTATCTACTGTGCCCAGGGTATTCACAAAGTGCCTGGCTCCAGTCATTGCATTTTTCAGGCAAAGAAATATTCATATATACCCATACCTGGACGATTGTTTAACTCAGGCAGAAAACCAGGACATACTTTTGAATCATCTGGCCTTTGTACAAAGGGTGCTAACTTGTCTGGGGTACACCATAAATGAAAAGAAGTCACACCTGGTACCCTGTCAACAAATTATATTCCTGGGAGCAAGCTTGAATACAACTTCCTAGATGGCTTTCCTCATGCCAGAAAAACAAATTCATGTGACAACCTACTTCAAACAAGTGGCCACAAAAACCCTGCCATCTACAAGGCAAATACTGCAAGCCTTGGCGTTCATGGCCTAGTGCATTCTTCTAATGCCATATGCAAGACTGCATATGAGGAAACTACAATGGTATCTAAGAAGCCTATGGAGTCAACATTCTCAGGATCCAGAAGCAATGATTCCTATCATACCTTGCCTACGGTTAGAAATTCCTTTGGTGTGCAGAGGCCTGCCACCAAAACAAGGGACTACCATTCACTCTACCCCCTGCTGCCCAAACCCTAACAACAGACGCATCAGACTATGCATGGGGGGGGGGGCTCACCTGGCAGGGAAGTGCATTCAGGGCAAATGGAACTCAAGTCAAATGCACCTGCATATCAATGAAAAAAAAATGTTAGCTGTACAGAACTCCCTGACAGCCTTCAAGGACCACATTCTTCCAGGACAATTAATGGTAAAGACGGACAACACCACTATGTGGTACATAAACAAGCAGGGGGGTACCCATTCTTACCCCCCTGTGCTGACTAGCCATGGCTCTGTGGAACACAGTCTTGAGCTACCAAGTCCACCTACAAGCACAATTCCTGCCAGGCAAACAATTCACTGGCAAACGACTTAAGCAGAAATCTCATAGACCCACACAAATGGAAACTATAACCCAAAATATTCAACCTCTTGAGGAACAAATGGAGGACTCCAGAGGTAGACCTGTTTGCCTCCCCTCAGAACTACCAATTGAACATATTCTGCACAAGAACTCCCCACAGTCAAACTTGGAAAGTGGATGCCCTGTCCTTTACCTGGAAAAGCCTCTCGGTCTATGCCTTCCCCCTCGGCCTCTCCTCTCGAAGGTTCTATTAAAGATCAAACAGGACAAGCCAAGGACAATACTGATTGCACCAGACTGGCCACGCCAGAACTGGTACCCCCCCTTGTGCAGTATGACATTGCTACAACCATGGCATCTGCTTCAGACCCCTTCCACACTGTTCCAACAGGAAGGACAGATTCTGCACCCTCAGCTTCAAACCCCGAACCTTGCAGCCTGGCTAATTCCTTGAGCTCTCCTGTAGCATCCCTCAGTAAGCAGGTATTGGATGTCATTTTGGAGGCAAGGAGGCATAGTACTAGAAAATCCTATGCTGAAAAGTGGAAAAGATACTGTTCCTGGATCCAGGCTCAGGGGATGGGCACAACGGTGCCCAGCTTACCTCATATTTTACAGTACTTAACAGAAATGCTCCACAAGGGCCTACCCTTCTCGTCAATTAAATTTTATGCCTTTGCCATTTCAGCACATTGTAATACTGAGCCACCCCTCTTCTCTCACCCCTTGCTAAAGCAGTTCCTTAGAGGGGTCAAAAATGTATACCCCCAGGAGAGCTCCCACCTCAGCCTGGGATCTTAACTTTGTATTGGAAAAGCTCACTCTTCCCTCCTTTGAACCAGCTGCTACAGTAGACTTGAAATTCCTTTCTTGGAAAACAGCCTTCCTTCTAGCCATCACTTCAGCAAGAAGAGTGTCTGAATTACAGGCCCTCATGGCAGTGGAACCCTTCATTATCTTCCATGCGGACAGGGTTTCCCCTTAGGACTAATCCTTCCTTTATGCCCAAGGTGGTGTCTACTGTGGCCCTAAATCAGTCCATTAATTTGCCTACTTTTTCCCTAATCCATAAAACAAAGGGGAACGAATACTGCACTCTCTGGATGTGCACAATCAACTTAGATTCTATTTGGACAGGACTAAGCCTATCAGAAAATCTGAACAGATGCTAGTTAGCTTTGCTGCAGGGGCAGAGGGGAAGGCAATTTCAAAGCAAACCATTCCAAATGGATAGCCCATTGCATTAATTTCTGCTACAAGCACCATGGAAAACCTACCCCACAGGGGATAAGATCACATCCCACCAGGGCTGCATCTACCTCTGTGGCATTTCTCAGAGGAGTCCCTACCAGTGACATCCTAGAAGCTGCTATCTGGGGCTCTGTACATGCCTTCACCAAGCATTACCACATGCCTATCTTTTCTAAATCCAGGGCTGGATTTGCTACTGCAGTCTTGCAGGGCTTAATAGCTGGCCCTAATGCTCTTTAATTTCCTCCTCCCTTTCTTAGCTTTGGGAATCAACCCATATTTGATGACTGCAACAGTGAAACACAAAGAACATAGTACAGTTGTGTATACTTACCATAAATGTAGATGTTTGAGTGTATTCACTGTTGCAGTCCTGGTTACCCTCCCTCCAGCCCCCCTGAATTCTCTTTGGCTCTACCTTTCCTTCTTGTTGGGGGGTTTGCCATACCATGTAATTGCTTCCTATTGTGGGGGCACCTGACATCTGGGGCAAGAAAAACTGATGTAATGGCGTCAGATGCATGTTTTATAACCCTGATGTCAAGGAAGAAGCAACAGCATCTGACGCAGAAATCCAAAGACTCTGGTATTCAGGCTGATTGAGAGCTACCTGCAAGCAGATAACCCAAACGTGATGACTGCAGCAGTGAATACACTCAAACATAGATTTATACTAGACTAATTGCCCTTGTGAGCTATTTTAAGCCTAGCCAATTATCCCTTGGGAGATTCAAACCCTGCACCTTGTGTTTATAAGACAAACACTTTAACCATTAGGCCACCCTTATGGTAAGTGTGCACAGCTGTACTTTTTTGAAATTACATTAGTGAAGTTAATTGTGAGGTTACTGTATGTCATTTTTTGATGAGAATTCTTGCTGCAGTGTGAACTTTCTTTTTTTCAAAAAATTTTTTATTGATTTTATAAACTTAAAAATATACAGTTCAAATATAGAAATAAAACAGTAAAAAATACTATAGTCATATGTCCACAGCAGTAGGATAATAAACAAAGCCATTAATATTTTTCTAATAAATCATATAGTTTTTGTCAGTTTTTTATGCGGAGTTATTTTGATGTCCTTATGTTTATGAAGCTGGAAATTGATGGTGTAATGATGAATGTTGTTAGTGCATATGCTCCACAATTTGGGTGTGCGATGGATGAGAAAGAAAAAATTTGGAGTGAGTTGGATGAAGTGGTGATTACTGTACCCAAGGGTGAGAGACTGGTGATTGGAGAAGATTTCAGTGGGCATGTTGGTGAAGGTAACAGAGGGGATGAGGAAGTGATGGGTAGGTATGGTGTTAAGCAAAGGAATACAGCGGGTCAGATGGTAGTGGATTTTGCGAAAAGGTTGGACATGGCTGTGGTGAATACATATTTTAACAAGAGGGAGGAGCACAGGGTGACGTACAAGAGTGGAGGAAGATGCACACAGGTGGATTATATCTTATATAGAAGGGCCAGTCTGAAGGAGATTGAAGACTGTAAAATGGTGGCAGGGGAAAGTGTAGTTAGGCAGCATAGGTTGGTGGTTTGTAGGATGACATTGGTGATCAAGAAGAGGAGGAGGAGGAGTGTGAGGGCAGCACCAAGGATCAAATGGTGGAAATTGACAAAGGTTAATTGTGAGGTGGAATTCAGGGAAGAGTTAAGACAGGCACTGGGTGGCAGTGAAGAGTTACTGAATAGCTGGGTAACTACAGCAGAGCTAGTAAGGGAGATGGCTAGAAAGGTGCTTGGTGTGACATCTGGAAAGAGGAAGGAGGACAAGGAGACCTGGTGGTAGAATGAAGAAGTACAGGAGA
This sequence comes from Protopterus annectens, assembly GCF_019279795.1. Lineage (NCBI taxonomy): Eukaryota > Metazoa > Chordata > Ceratodontiformes > Protopteridae > Protopterus > Protopterus annectens. The sequence goes on along the minus strand of NC_056733.1, from coordinate 1,086,616,285 downwards.
GTATAAAGAGAAAGAGGTTGGTGAAGAAGTGGGATTGTCAGAGAGATGAAAAAAGTAGACAATGTATAAGGAGATGAGGTGCATGGCAAAAGGGAGGTGGTGAAGGCTAATGATAAGGCGTATGAAGAGTTGTATGAAAGGTTGGACACTAAGGAGGGAGAAAAGGACCTGTACTGATTGGCTAGACAGAGGGACCGAGCTAGTAAAGATGTGCAGCAGGTAAGGGTGATAAAGGATAATGAGGGAAACGTACTCAACAAGTGAGGAGAGTGTGTTGAGCAGATGGAAAGAGTACTTTGAGGGGCTGATGAAAGAAGAGAATGAGAGGGAGAGAAGGTTGGATGATGTGCGGATAGTGAATCATGAAGTGCAGTGGATTAGCACGGAGGAAGTAAGGATAGCTATGAAGAGGATGAAGAATGGAAAGGCTGTTGATCCAGATGACATACCTGTGGAAGCATGGAGGTTTTTAGGTGAAATGGCAGTGGGAGTTTTTAACTAGATTGTTTAATGAAATCTTGGAAAGTGAGAGAATGCCTGAGGAATGGAAAAAAAATGTTTTGGTACCGATTTTTAAGAATAAGGGTGATGTGCAGAGCTGTAGTAACTACAGAGGGATTAAATTGATCAGTCACAGCATGAAGTTATGGGAAAGAGTAGTGGAAGCTAGGTTAAGAAGGGAGATGATGATTAGTGATCAGCAGTATGGTTTCATGCTGGGAAAGAGCACTACAGATGCAATGTTTGCTCTGAGAGTGTTGATGAAAAAGTAGAGAGAAGGTCAGAAGGAGTTGTATTCTGTCTTTGTGGACTTCGAGAAAGCATATGACAGGGTGCCTAGAGAGGTTTTGTGGTATTGTATGAGGAAATCGGGAGTGTCAGAGAAGTTTGTAAGAGTGGTACAGGATATGTACGAGGGTAGTGTGACAGAGGTGAAGTCTGTGGTGGGAGTGACGGATGTGTTTAAGGTGGAGATGGGATTACATCAAGGATCAGCTCTGAGCCCTTTCTTATTTGCAATGATGATAGACAGGTTGACAGGCGAGATCAGACAGGAGTCCCCATGGACTATGATGTTTGCAGATGACATTGTAATCTGTAGTGAGAGTAGGGAACAGGTAGAGGAGACCTTGGAGAGATGGAGATATGTTCTAGAGAGAAGAGGAATGAAGGTCAGCAGGACTAAGACAGAATATGTGTGTGCGAATGAGAGGGAGGATAGAGGAATTGTGAGGATGCAAGGAGTAGAGTTGGCGAAGGTGGATGAGTTTAAATACTTGGGATCAACAGTTCAGAGTAATGGTGAGTGTGGAAGAGAGGTGAAGAAGAGAGTACAGGCAGGATGGAGTGGGTGGAGAAGAGTGTCAGGAGTGATGTGTATCAGACGAGTACCAGTAAGAGTGAAAGGGAAGGTCTACAAGAGGGTAGTGAGACCAGCTATGTTACATGGGTTGGAAATAGTGGCATTGACAAAAAGGCAGGAGTCAGAGCTGGACGTGGCTGAGTTAAAGATGTTAAGATTTGCACTGGGTGTGACAAGGGTGGACAGGATTAGGATTAAGTATATTAGAGGGTCAGCCTAGGTTGGAAGGTTTGGAGACAAAGCCAGAGAGAAAAGATTATGTTGGTTTGGACATGTGCTGAGGAGGGATGCAGAGTATATTGGGAAAAAGATGCTACGGATGAAGCTGCCAGGTAAGAGGAAAAGAGGAAGGCCTAAGATAAGGTTTATGGATGTGGTGAGAGAGGACATGCAGGTGGTTGGTGTGACAGAGCAAGATGCAGAGGACAAGAAGAAATGGAAACAGATGATCCACTGTGGCGACCCCTAACAGGAGCAGCCGAAAGAAGAAAAATGTTTAAGGTTGAGAGTTCTTTCTTGCATATACTTTTAGCTAAGATAATGAAATCATTAAAAGACAAAGCAGTTTTGCACTTCCAATTTTTTGTGATAATTTTTCTAGCTATTGATAAAATTGACCAAAGGAAAGGCAGCTGTGATCTGGAGACAACATCTGGCACTGGAGCAATGAACAAAATGAGTGAATCGGATATGTAACATTTATCAATCCATAATGTCAGGGAAAGAGTCTTAAATTCATTTCAAAAGGATACAACTGATTTGCATTTTAATACCGTATGAATCCAGTCTACTTCTGAATCGCAGATATTCTTCGTGTTTCACTGTTGCAGTCATTACATTTGGGTAATCTGCTGGCAGGTTGCCTTCAGTCGGCCTGATTAACAAAGTCTTGCGTCCTGCGTTGGTTGCTATCCCTTCTTCCATGACGTCAAGGGTATAAAACATGCAGCCGACGCCATTACATCAGTCTTTCTTGCCATGTGGTGCCCGAAGCAGAAGCAGTTCACAAGTGCCAGTTGGCCGACTCCTGAAATTTTCGTTTTGGAGTTTCAGAAGCGAAGTCTTCAACTTAAAGCTAAGTACCCTGTTGGGGAAACTTTTTCTTGCTCCTTACTGATGTCAGTAAAAGTTAATAATTGCATTACTTGTGGAAAGCAAATACCTCATAAAGGTTTGTATTTGTACTGTATTCCTTGCTTAGGCCCTGACCACGACATACCTTGCTGTCGGGTTTGTGCTTTATTTAATCAGTGCACTATCCGTCGTCGGTACATTTTTGCCTCTAAATATTTTGGTTCTCGGTTTAATTATCCAGAAACGTCGTTGGTTAGCCTTCCGACTACCGGGATTCTGAAAAAATGCAAAGATAAAGACAGAGACAGGCCGCCAAGGTCCAAAACTGCCGAAGACGCTTCTCCTAAGCCATTCACCAGTTCGCTGGTACTCAGTGAGGTGCTTTCGCAGCCCCTGGTACCCACTACTTCTGATTCACAGGCCTCTACTGAGACCCATTCGGAGTCCGGTATGCCATGAGATACTTCACCTATGGAACCTGCGGATGTCTCTACCTTGGATGGGTCCAAAGCCACTGTGCAGGCATCGGCTTCTGAGGGTGTACTCAGGCCTACAGACTTGCATATTAAATTGACACTGCCTTCATTACTAAGGCCTAAATCTCAATCCATGTCTAAAAAAACGATGCCCAGGCCACATGATGTTCATCGTGCATTACAGCTGCAGTAATTACATATGGGTTTTCAGCCGGCAGGCGGTCCCTCGGTCAGCCGAATTCCAAAGTCTTGGTCCGGCGTCGGTTGTTGTCGCGTACTCTTCTGACGTCAGGAAGGCCAGAGTATAAAAGACACAGCCGACGCCATCTTCTTCAGTCTTTTTTGCCGCGCGGTGCCCGAAGCAGAAGCAGTTCGCAAGTGCCGGTCGGCCAGCTCCTGAATTACGAAGAATTTGAACCAAGTCTTCATTAAAGCTAAGTACCCCGTTGGGGAACCTTTTCTTGCCTCAGACCGATGTCAGAAAAAGTTAATAATTGTATTTCTTGTGGGAAGCAAATACGGCATAAGGATTTCCATTCCCTTTGCATACCTTGTTTGGGCCCAGACCACGGCGTCTCGGCTGCGCTTTTGTGCTACCTTCAGTAAACACACTATCAAGCGTCGGAGTTAAGCCCAACACTATTTTGGCAAAGCGTTTAATTATAAAATGTCATCGGATACTCCGACTACCGCTATGTCCAGAAACGCAAGAAAAGGACCGTCAGTCGAGAACTGCGGTCTCCACCGACACCACGCCCAAACAAGCTCCACGTGGGCGGTTCTCAGTGAGACGCCTTTGCAGTCCCTGACTACCGGCGACACTCCCTCGGCGGGTCTTCTGTACCTGAGACCGCTGGTTCTTCGTCCTTTCCCAAACTACTACGAAGCCCCTGTTCATGTCGAACCCACCAATGTGGATAGATCTACATCCACCCATGGTGTATTTAGGCCTTCATCTTCCTTCTCCATCAAGGCCTTTACAAAAGCCAAATCAGCCAAGCATCTTTCTAGGCCTGCCTCACAAGGCCCAAGACCTGGGCCCACGCCTAAGAAGCACATGCTTAAAATGGCTGAAGACCTGATCACTCTTATCAGAGGCTCACAGGCCCCTCCGGACAAGAGACCCAGAGTAGAGGAGGATTCTCCTCCTTCTGACCAAGAATCCATTTTATCAGAACATTCTGATGCTGAAGAACAGTCTTATTCACCCTTTGAGGATTCGGATGCAGAGCAGTCCATTCCTTCTGTATCCCCCCCTGAGGATTTTTCCTTTGGGGAAACTTTACACTCCTTGAGAGAGCACTTCCATTGGGAAGGCCAAGACTTTTCAGACTCCAAGAAAAGACTTTGGGAATTCCTCTGGTTACCTCAGCATAGGCCTCTGGCTATTCCTCCTGTTTTGGAGGTTTTGGATGATGTATACTCGGAGGCCTGTTTGAATCCTGATTCTCTGCCTCCTGCTCCAGTTAAGCTGGATAGGTATTACAGAGTTCCTAATTCTCATCAGTTCCTCTATAAAGGCCATAATGCAGACCCTGAAACTATTTCTCAAGGTCCTAAAGGAATTAAGGCTTCCACGGCCAAGAATCCACTACCTACGGAAAGGGAATCTAGATCACTAGAAAGGTGGGGTAAGAAGGTTTACACCTCGGCCACCCTTGCCATGAGGGCCTTAAACTGCCAGTTTCATATGATTAAATATCAGCAATTTCTGTTATCACAATTAAAACAAAATGTCACAACCTGAACAACCAGATTTAAAGGAGTTGCAGGATATGATGCATAGTGCTGAGCAAGTGGGCAAGCACACCTTACAATGTGGTTATGATGCACTAGAGGCCTCCAGCAGATCAGCCACTGGAGCAGTCATTCGCAGACATGCATGGCTAAGGGAACAAAATCTTCCAGATCAGGTGAAAGCAAAATTCTAGATGCACCGTTACATAAGGATGTTCTTTTGGTGGTAATGCTGAGGATATTTTACGTAAAATGGAAGAAAAGGCAAAATCTATGCAAACTGTCAAAGCTTTCTTACAGGTTCAGCCACCAAGGTTCAGCAGGAATTGGCCGTCAAAAAACTGGTCCTTTCCAACCACTGACAAAGCCCAAAGGGGCAGATACAGACGCGGAAGGGGCAGAGGACAACCCCAAGGATCCTACAGAGGCAGACAATGGCAAGCACCAACACCAAGAAGTGGTGATGACAGTGCACAGCAGTACAGAAAACAAACTCAATGACTCCCTCATTTCCATGCCAAGCAGAATTCAACTGGCAGCACCTTTGGGAGGGAAACTGGCACTATTCGCAAACAATTGGCATATTGTCACAACAGACAAATGGATTCTGGACATAATAAACAGAGGCTACAAATTTCATTTCCACACTCTTCCAAAAATGAGAGGCATGCCAAACCTACCACAAAATCAAAGGGTAGAGGCACAACTACAAATCACAAAGCTCCTAAACATGAGGGCTATACAAAAGGTACCTTCGCACCAACAAGCACAAGGTTTTTATTCAAGGCTTTTTCTGGTGCCAAGAAAAGGAAGCGACTGGAGACCCATTCTGGACTTATCCACTCTCAACACATTTCTTCTAGTGCCAAAATTCAAGATGCTCACATTACAGCAACTCCTTCCCATGCTGGGCAAGGGTTTTGGCTGGTAACATTGGACCTCAAGGAGGCATACCTGCATGTCCCAATCAGACAAAGTTGCAGAAGATACCTCAGATTTCTTGCAGGTTCAAATCACTATCAATTCTCTGCATTGCCCTTTGGCTTATCTACTGCTCAGAGTATTCACCAAGTGCCTGGCATCAGTGATTGCATACTGCAGACTTCAAGGGATACAAATTTACCCTTATCTGGACGACTGCCTGATCCAAGCGGACAGCAAACTCGTACTTCTCAAACATCTGGCATATGTGACACGTTTACTGCTTTCTCTGGGATACACCATCAACAAGGAGAAATCAAAACTAACACCCTCTCAGAAAATTACCTTCCTGGGTGCCAACTTGGACACAAACACCCAGATGGCTTACCTAACAACAGAAAAACAAGGGCAACTATCTCATTACTTCAAAATGCTTGCAAAAGTACCAGGCTTACTGCAAGGAAAATCCTGCAGGCTCTGGGATTCATGGCATCTTGCATTCTTCTAATCCCATGTGCAAAGCTGCACATGAGGAAACTTCAATGGTACCTAAAAAATCTATGGTCTCAACACAGTCACAGCTTAGAAGTGGAGATTCCAATAATTCCCTGTCTACAAAAGGAATTCATATGGTGGGCCCAAGCATGCCAAGTAAACAAAGGCCTCCCATTCTGCAAGCCTCAAGCTACACAAGTCATAACCACAGACGCCTCAGATTACGCCTGGGGGGCGCACATGAAGGACAGGTGCATTCAGGGCAGATGGCACAAAACAGAAAAGCACCTTCACATCAATCAAAAAGAAATGCTGGCAGTAATAAATGCAATTTCAGCTTTCAGAGAATTCTTGCATCCAGGACAGCTGCTCATAAGAACAGACAACACCACAGTAATGTGGTACATAAACAAACAAGGAGGGACTCATTCATACCCCTTGTGCAGATTAACCATGACTCTTTGGAATCTAGCTCTGGAAAGACAAATAGAACTCCAGGCTCAGTACCTACCAGGAATGGAAAACACACTGGCAGACACTCTGAGCAGGCATATGACAGACCCTCATGAATGGGAGCTACATCCACACGTATTCACAGAGATTGTTCAAGCGTGGGGAAGGCCAGACATAGACCTTTTTGCCTCCCACAAAAATCATCAATTAAAAAAGTTTTGCTCAAGGACCTTCCACCCAAAGGCTTGGAAAGTGGACGCCCTTTCATTCACATGGACAACTCGGTCAGTTTATGCATTCCCACCACTACCTCTGCTGCCCAAGGTGCTTTTGAAAGCAAGAACAGACAAGCCAAGGATGATACTGATTGCTCCAGATTGGCCGAGACAACATTGGTATCCACTATTGAGGAGCCTAACACACACTCCTCCGTGGCCCCTGCCTCTAACACCTCTACTGCTGACAGAACAATTTCAAAACTCTTCACAGTCAGCTGAAAACTCTCAGTCTAGCTGCATGGAAAATTCCTTAACTTCACATCAGGCACTACTCTCCAAAGAAGTGCAGGATGTCATTTTGGAGGCCAGAAGACCATCTACAAGAAAAGCTTACTCCGCAAAATGGAAGCGGTTTTGCTGTTGGAATGAAGAAAGAGGACAGGATCCTAGAAAATTAAACCTGCCTCAGATTTTACAGTATCTAACTGAACTTTTGAGCAAGGGACTTTCCTTTTCCTCAATCAAGATACATGCCTCAGCAATATCTGCAGAATTCAATATGGATCCTCCTTTATTCTCACACCCTCTACTGCGACAGTTCCTCAGAGGGCTAAGAACATAAGGCCTCCAAGGAAACAACCAGTGCCAGCTTGGGACCTTAACTATGTACTGGAAAAATTGACATTGCCTCCTTTTGAACCAGCTGCTGCAGCAGAATTACAATATTTGTCCTGGAAAACAGCTTTTCTCCTGGCCATCACTTCAGCTCGTAGGGTATCTGAGTTACAGGCCCTCATGGTGGTGCAGCCATTCCTCATATTCCATCAGGACAGGGTTTCCTGTACTAACCCCTCCTTTATGCCTAAAGTAGTATCTAGGGTAGCCCTAAACCAGGCCATCCACCTTCCTACCTTCTACTCTAATCCCCAAAACAAAGGGGAGAGGCTGCTTCATTCTTTAGATATCCATAGGCAGCTACGTTACTACTTGGACAGAACCAAGTCATTCAGAAAATCAGATCAACTCCTAGTTTCCTATGCTGTGGGGGGTCAAGGGAAACCTGTAACTAAACAGACCATTTCCAAGTGGATTGGTCACTGCATACGCTTTTGTTATTCTCATCATGGAAAGCTCGTACCTACTGGTATCAGATCACACTCCACTAGGGCCACAGCCACCTCTACAGCCTTCCTCAGAGGAGTGCCTACTAAAGATATCTTGGAGGCAGCCACTTGGAGTTCGGTACATACCTTCACAAAGCATTACCATCTGCCTTTATACTCCAGAACTAGAGCAGGCTTTGCCACTGCAGTTTTGCAGGGCATTCTAGCTCAACCCAGTTCCGTATAGTACCTACCACCCTATACATAGCTTTGGGATTCTACCCATATGTAATTACTGCAGCTGTAATGCACGATGAACATAGCACAGTTTTGTACCTACCATAAATGTAGATGTTCGAGGGCTATTACAGCTGCAGTACAGGTTTCCCACCCTCCTTCCCCTCTTGGTAAGACCTTGGGGTTTGAATACCTATTCATACCTACTGACTGGGTTATCCTACTATGTTTTATTTGCTTACTTTTGTGTATTACACTAATTTATGTATTGCCTTCCCTTTGGGGGCACCTGACATCTGGGGCAAGAAAGACTGAAGAAGATGGCGTCGGCTGTGTCTTTTATACTCTGGCCTTCCTGACGTCAGAAGAGTACGCGACAACAACCGACGCCGGACCAAGACTTTGGAATTCGGCCGACCGAGGGACCGCCTGCCGGCTGAAAACCCATATGTAATTACTGCAGCTGTAATAGCCCTCGAACATCTACATTTATGGTGGGTACAAAACTGTGCTTTCAGGCTCCTATGCCTAAAAAACAAATGATAAAAATGGCTGAAGATCTAATTACTCTAATCAGGGGTAGTCAACACCCCCTCTAAAAGGCCTAGGGCTGAGCTTGATTATGAATCTTCTGATCAGGATTCTGTTTCTTCTGACTCTTCTAATGACATGGATTTATCTATACCTACTTATGAGGATTCTGATGCAGGGGATTCCATTCCCTCTGCTTCCCTTCCTGAGGATTTTTCTTTTGGGGAAACTTTACATACTTTAAGGGAGCATTTCCACTGGGAAATCCAGGAGTTTTCTGATTCAAAAAAGAGGCTTAGGGATTTCCTCCTTCTACCTCAGCATAGGCCTTTGGCTATACCTCCTGTACTAGACATTGTTGATGATGTGTTCTCGGAATCCAGTCTGGCCCCTGATTCCCTGCCTCCGGCTCCTAGTAAACCTGACAGATACTACAGAGTTCCTGAGTCTCACAAGTTCCTTTTCAAAAATCTTGTTGCAGATCCAGAAACCATTTCTCAAGGACCCAAGGGCATTAAGGCTTCTACTGCTAAAAATCCTACCCCTTCTGATAGAGACTCCAGGGCGCTGGATAGATGGGGTAAAAAGGTTTATACTTCTGCAACCTTGGCAATCAGAGCTTTAAACTGCCAATTTCATATGTTAAAATATCAACAGCATATTATTGGACTGCTTAAACAGAAAATGATGTTGATTCCTGACTGTGTGGAAAATAAAGATTTATAGGATTTAATGCACTCTGCTGAACAAGTTGGAAAACATACTTTGCAATGTGGTTTTGATTCTTTAGAGGCCTCCTGCAGGGCTGCTGTTCCTGGGTCTGTGCTTAGAAGGCATGCTTGGCTTAAGGAGCAATCTTTGCCTGATCATGTTAAAGCTAAATTGCTGGATGCTCCTTTAAATCAGGACCACCTGTTTGGCAATAAGGCTGAAGAAGTTCTAAAAAAGATGGAAGATAAAGCTAAATCTATGCAAAGTGTTAAAGATTTCTTACAAGTGCAACCTCCAAGATTTAGTAGGCATTGGCCTGCTAAGAATTGGTCCTTTCCAGCCCTGTATTTCACAAAAATGAACGACAGGTACCAACTCCACACTGTGGCGTCTCCACGCTCATAGTGTGGCAAAAGGTTCCTGTTGCAAAACTTAATCCACACAACAAAGAAAAAATGCACAACTATTTCACAAAAACGAATGACAGGTACCAACTCCACACTTCCAGATCCTCTCAAGCCAAACCCAGACACAGCAAAAACCCCAGGTTTCAGTCCCAGGGGACTCTCAGAACTAAGCAGTGGGGGGCCTCCACTTCCAAATCTGGAAATAACAAGGCACCACCCCTATAGTAAACAAAATTACCAAGCACTTATCTTTTAATCGACCCTTTGGGGGGAAAGATTGCTCTTCATGCAAAGAACTGGGAACTCATAACCCAGGACAAATGGGTTTTAAATATAGTGTCCCAGGGATACAGATTTCATTTCCACATTTTGTCAACACCAAACAGGTGACCAGACCTGCCCCCAAATCAGTGGGCAGAGGCTCAAAAACAAGTACTTTCCCTCTTAAGCATGGAGGCTATTCAACTGGTACCAGAAGAGGAAAAGGGACAAGGTTTCTATTCCAGGCTTTTTCTTGTACCCAGAAAAGACAAATCATGGCGTCCAATCCTGGACCTGTCTACTCTAAACACCTTTCTGGAGATTCCAAAATTCAAGATGCTGACTCTTCATCAGTTACTTCCTATGCTAGGCAAAGACACCTGGTTGGCAACTCTGTATTTAAAAGAAGCATACCTGCACATCCCAATCAGGGAATCTTGCAGAAGATACCTATACTTCAAAGCAGGCTACTTGCATTATCAGTTCTCTGCACTGCACTTTGGCTTGTCTACTGTGCCCAGGGTATTCACAAAGTGCCTGGCTCCAGTTATTGCATTTTGCAGGCAAAGAAATATTCAAATATATCCATACCTGGACGATTGTCGAATTCAGGCAGAAAACCAGGGCATGCTTCAAAATCATCTGGCGTTTGTAAAAAGGGTTCTAACTTGTCTGGGGTACACCATAAACGAAAAGAAATCACAACTGGTACCCTGTCAACAGATTACATTCCTGAGTGCAAGCTTGAATACAACTGCCGAGATGGCTTTCCTCATGCCAGAGAAGCAAATTCATTTGGTAACTTACTTCAAACAAGTGGCCACAAAAACCCTGCTGTCTGCAAGACAAATACTGTGAGTCTGGGGTTCATGGCCTCCTGCATTCTTCTAATTCCATATTCAAGACTGCATATGAGGAAACTACAGTGGTTTCTAAAAAGTCTATGGAGTCAACATTGTCACAGCCTGGAAACAATGATTCCTATCATACCTTGCCTATGCCTGGAGTTCCTATTGTGGGCAGAAGCCTGCCACCAAAACAAGGGACTACCATTCACACTACCCCCTGCCACCCAAACCCTAACTACAGATGCACCAGACTATGCATGGGGGACTCACCTGGCAGGGAAGTGCATTCAGGGCAAATGGAACCCAAATCAAATGCACCTACATATCAATCAAAAAGAAATGTTAGCTGTACAGAATGCTCTGACAGCCTTCAAGGACTACATTCTTCCAGGGCAACTAATGGTAAAGACGGACAACACCACGGTTATGTGGTACATAAACAAGCAGGGGTGGTACACATTCCTACCCCTAAGCAGACTAGCCATGGAATTGTGGAACACAGCCTTGAGCTACCAAGTGCTTCTACAAGCTGAATTCCTGCCAGGAAAATTGAATACACTGGCAGACGAACTAAGCAGAAACCTCAAGGACCCACATGAGTGGAAACTGGAAACACGGATTTTCAACATGTTGACAAGCGAATGGGGAGCCCAGACATAGATCTATTTGCCTCCCCCCAGAATTATCAGTTGAACAGGTTTTGCACAAGGACTCCCCACAGACAAGCCTGGAAAGTGGATGCTCTGTCCTTCAGCTGGAAAAATCTATCAGTCTACGCCTTTCCCCCTCTGCCTGTGCTCTCCAAAGTTCTACTAAAAGTCAAACAGGACAAACCAAGGATGATTTTGATTGCTCCAGGCTGGCCGCGCCAACACTGGTACCCCCTACTGTGCAGTGTGTTGCAAATATCTCCATGGCACCTATCTCAGACCCCTTCCCTGCTGTCTCAGCAGGAGAACCAAATTCTGCACCCTCAGCTTCCAACATTGAACCTTGCAATCACTTAAATTCACCCTTATCATCCCTCAGCAAACCTGTGGTGGATGTCATCTTGGAGGCGAGGAGACCTAGTACTAGAAAATCTTATGCTGACAAATGGAAAAGATTCTGTGCCTGGAACCAATCTTTAGGGATGAGCACAGCAGCGCCCAATTTACCTCAGATTTTGCAATACTTAACTGATATGCTTCACAAAGGCCTGTCTTTTTCCTCCATTAAAATCCACGCCTCAGCTATTTCAGCTCACTATAACACAGAACCACCCTCTTCTGTCATCCACTGCTCAAGCAGTATCTCAGAGGGACAAAAAACTTGAGACCACCCAGGAGAGCACCTACCCCTGCCTGGGACCTTAACTTTGTTTTGGAGAAACTCACTCTATTTCCTTTCGAGCTAGCTGCTACTGCAGACAAAATTTCTTTCTTGGAAAACAGCCTTACTTTTAGCAATCACTTCAGCTAGAAGGATATCTGAATTACAGGCCCTTATGGCAGTGGAGCCTTTCATCATCTTTCATGCAGACAGGCTATCTCTCAGGACCAAGCCATCCTTCATGCCCAAGGTGGTTTCCAGTGTGGCTCTTAATCAGTCCATTAATTTGCCAACCTTCTTCCCTAATCCACAGAACAAAGGGGAATGGATTCTGCAGTCTTTGGATATGCACAGACAACTAAGATTCTACTTGGACAGGACTAAATCTCAAAGAAAATCTGAACAATTGCTGGTAGCATTTGCTGCAGGGGCAGAGGGGAAGGCTATTTCAAAACAAACCATTTCTAAATGGATAAGCCATTGCATTCATTTCTGCTATAAGCACCATGGAAAACCTATCCCCCAGGGGATCATAGCTCACTCCACCAGGGCTGCATCTACTTCTGCAGCCTTTCTCAGAGGTGTTCCTACCAGGGATATCCTAGAAGCTGCTACCTGGAGTTCTGTACATATTTACACCAAGCACTATCATTTACCAATTTTCTCTAAATCCAGAGCTGGCTTTGCCACTGCTGTCTTGCAGGGCCTTATAGCTGGCCCTAATGCTGTATAAACTCCTCCTCCCAACCATAGCTTTGGGAATCTCCCCAAATGTAATGACTGCAACAGTGAAACACAAAGAACATAGTACAGTTGTGTACACTTATCATAAATGTAGATGTTCGAGTGTATTCACTGTTGCAGTCCTGGTTACCCTCCCTCCAGCCCCTATTTTTTTCTGGCTATACCTCTCCTTTCCTTTACTATGCTTAAAAGCCTTTTGGGTGTATTTGCTTTTGGTTGAAGGTATACTTTTGTGTTTTTGTGTTTATTTGCTCCCCATTAGGGGGGCACCTGACAACTGGGGCAAGAAAAACTGATGTAATGGCATCGGCTGCATGTTTTATACCCCTGATGACCTGACGTTATGGAAGAAGGGACAGCAACCAACGTAGGACCCAAGACTTTGTTAATCAGGCCGACTGAGGGCAACCTGCCAGCAGATTACCCAAATGTAATGACTGCGTGAATACACTCGAACATCTACATTTATGGTAAATGTACACAACTGTACTTTACATCTCCAACACTTAATTTTCTTTGTTTTATAAATCAGTTCAGTTTTGTTAGGGGTTAAATTTTCAACTATAAATTCTCCAGTAAAGAGAATATGTTGTTTTCCAACTTGACTTTAAGATCAATTTCTTATCATTTATCGAGAACTCAGTTCCATTTATCTTTGTAGAGTAGTTTCAAAAAGAATTTAAATTTGCAAATTCAGCTTTATAATCCTATAAATTACTGACATATAGGATTTATTGCGAAATGGAGTGTAATTAATATTGATCAAGAAATCTAAGATTTTAGGGTATTTTTTTCTTGATAATTCATTATGATTTTAATTTTATAATTTGCATATGCTATTATCAAGTTATGCGGTATCTAATACAGGAAAATCTGCGTACACCCACTCAACATGGCTTCAAACCCAAACATACCACCACTACAGCTCTATTATCCTTCCTTAACACTGTCTCTACAGCCATGGATGACCATAAACTTATTTCTTGCCTATTCTTGGACCTCTCAAAAGCGTTTGACACTGTCTCACACTCTCTTCTGCTGCACAAACTGCATAACCTCAACTTCTCCTCTGATACTGTTGCATGGTTCTCCAGCTACCTCACTGATAGATCTCAGTCAGTGAGATGGCACTCTGCACTCTCCCCTCCTCTCCCTGTAAAAATGGGTGTACCTCAAGGGTCTATCCTAGGGCCTTTACTCTTTAATATCTTTACTAATCAGATCTATACCTCCTGTCCTCAGTCATCTTTAGTGCAATACGCGGATGACTCTATAGTCATCAGAGTAGCCAACTCTCCCTCTAAGCTCTTCTCAGCTACTCAGGCATCATTTAACTTAGTTGAAACATGGCTGTCCAACAACCAGCTCATCCTTAACCCTAAAAAAAAAGCTTTTACTCTTCCTACCTAAAATGTTCAACAATGTTAAACCCTCCTTCTCCATACAGTCCCTTAATAACACTCCCATTCAGGTAGAATCCAGCACTTAGATCTTAGGTGTAACCATTGACGATCACCTTAAATTTTACTTGCATGTTAATAACTGTATCAAAAAGACTCATTCAAAACTAGGGCTCCTTTACCGTAACAATAAATTCCTTACCTCTGAAGCAAAGATTACTCTCTCTCACCTACCTTCTACCCAGTCTAATATACAACTCTCAAATTCTCACATATCTTAACACCCCTGACCAAACTCAAATCTACCTACAACAAGGTAGCTAGATTTGCTGCCCAACAAACCTACAAATCCCATCACTGTCTCTCTCTATAACACCTAAACTGGCTTGAATTGTCCCATCATCTTCTTCTCTCTCAGCTCCAGATCGATCATCCATTCTATCCTATACCAGCCTTCCTATTGCCCAGCACTATCCCCTGTCATCTCCCATTATTCTTCCTCCAGACCTCTCCGAAGCTGTAACCAAGACCTACTACAAATCTACAAGCCCAAGCCTAAATTTGGACATAACATGTACAACTATCACCCCACTATTGCTTGGAATAGGCTCCCACTAGAAATCAGGACCCTTACACATCCTAAACAATTTAAGACAGCCACCAAAAAGCACTTTAAAAGTCACTGGTCCTGCAACTGCAATCTCCCCTCCTTAAACATCCCCTACTTCCCATACCTTAATCTACGTTCTGCCCTTAACTCACTCTACTCACTAGCTCTCTCTAATCTTCCTTGACTACTTTCTACTGCCTTCTAAAACCTATTAAGCAGATCGCCTCAGAGAAACATTCTGTTGTAATTGTCTTGCCTTCATGCAACTACATTATGATAAAACTGGGTTTTTGTAATCACTTACCCCAAAAACTATATTCATCTTAATGACATATTTCTTTTTATACATCTTGAAAGAGCTTTGCAATACTCCTGATTATTGACATTGTATAACATTGTATTGCTACTTAGTGCCTTGTAATAATCCTGTAACCTTGCTGTTTAATGGTAATTTATAATGTTGGAACTTTCTCCCCAGTCCTCCGCTGAAAAAGGGCTCTTCAGCTCAGTCGGACAAACCCGGTCAACAAATGTAAAATAAAATAAATAAGAAATAAATATGCTATGAAACTATGAATATTTATCCAGTTATCTTTAGCTAGGGAGTATTTTGAAAGAAGGAATTCAGTAGTATGTAATTTATTTCCATTTAAGAACCGATACCAAAATAATTTCTTGGAATTCTAGCACTATTATTATTAAATGTTTCTAAACAGCCTTTAGTATTAGGTAAAGGAAATAATAGGAAGAGTAAGTCCTTAAGCATATAACTGGCATCTATAAATGTCTTAAATATATGGATAACATAATATACTAATGGAATAGGTGATGTCCTTCTATTTTCATGTTGCAGTATTCATACTGTGGGATTCTCCGCCTCAGGCGACCCGAATGTTAGCTCCTATACAAAAGGTTACAGCCTTGTTGCTATAGATGAGTGTAATGTCACACATAGGGTCATAAACCAAGGGCCTTAAATGTGACATCTGCATACACAGACCTCAGAACTTTTCTGCCGCAGTTGAACATCAGATCAATCACATCACTCCTGTTTATCAAGATGTCCAAAGCTAAGTACCCCATTGGGGATTTCTTACTGATATTGCTGCTTAAAGCTTGGCTAGCTGCCTTTTACTTTAGCCGATGTCAACTAAGAAAGGTAAATGTCAATGCGGACGTCAAATTCCGCATAAAGATACCCATGACTTTTGCATCTTCTGTCTAGGCCGGGAACACAATCATACTTCCTGCTCCATCTGTCAATCATTCGTCTCTAAAACTCTTAAAAGCCACCTGGCTGCTGTTAACCTGTATTTAGAAAATCAAAGGCTTAAAAACTAGCCCTTAGGATGGATCTGGAATTGGCAGAACTGATAGAACTGCCAAAGTTTCATGGCCTACCACCAATGCCTCTCCATCATCGGACGCCTCGCCAACTGCTGATATTGGAGTTGAGGGATGCCTGCTAGAGCCGTCCACTTCTACAGCCTCCCTCGAGGTAGCTGTACTCAAAGCGCCGGCCAGCACATCTGCAGAGATAACTCAGATGTCGGTTATTCCCGATGTCGAGGGGGAACCAAGTTCTAATGGAAGCCCTTCTGGAGTTCACAAGTCCAAGGCTCCTTCAGTTGCTAAGACCCTAGAGCCTGAGACCCTGTCTCTAAAAACTACTCCTTCTAAAAGAAAGCAGAAAACTAAGCATTTATCTACCCTGCCTGAAAGTCAATCAGACTGGCAGTCCTTTACTCAATCCCTGATGCAGGCCTTCATGGCCCGAAGACCTACACCATCCTCATCCCCCTCCATTCCTTTGCTCAGTCCAAGACCTACTTCTGCTGCCTCAATCCTTCCTATCCTCCAGGAAGAAAAGGCCTTCTCATCTTGCTCATAGGAGTCTGTTTCCTATGCTTCACAAATAGCCTCACCCCTGGAATATTATTCTCCAGATGAGGATTCTGTTGAAGTAGACTCTCCTCCAGAGGACATTACATTTGGTGAGACCATCACTAAGATGAAAGAATACTTCAAATGGGATTCTTCCCAAATGTCAGAAGCTCAAAAAAGATACTTTGAATTGCTGCCATTCCACCGGTGATCCCTGCATACCTTGATGCATTTGCTTCATGCTTAAAGAACCCTGAATCCCAGCCACCTGCTCCAAAGAGACCAGACTGTTTCTATAAAGTGCCTAAGGACCACAAATTCATGGTAAAGCCCCCTTTGGTGGACTCTGCTGTCATAGCTGTGGCCCCAGATAGACAATCTAGAATGCTCCCTTTCTCTTCTTTGTTACCTTCTGATATAGTAAATTTATAGATAGGCTGGGCAAGAAAATAGATACCTCCTCTACCCTGGCTTTCAGAGCTATTAACTATAAAACTCATATGGTTAAATTTGCCTTGGACTTGATTTCCCAAACAAGTACACTTTTCAGCTCCCTCCCTGATTCCCCTAACAAAACTGAAATAACATCTAACCTATCCATGGCATCCCAGGTGGCCACGCACTCTATAAGATGCAGTTATGATGCAGCAGACGCCTCTGCTAGATCAGCTGCAACTGCATCAGGTATGCGTAGATACTCCTGGCTTAGACGCCAACCTCTGCCAGAGGATTTTAAGTCAAATATCCAAAATGCCTCTCTTGACAATAACCTCCTATTTGGAAAGAATTCTCCACAGCTTTTTAAAAATCTGCTGGAGAAAAGCAAAGAGCTGCAGGACATTAAACACTTGCTGATGCCCTTCTATTCCTGTGTTGCAGTAGTCTTGTTGTGGGACTTCCTGCCCTCAGGTGACTCGTACGTCGGCTTCTATACAAAGGCTTCAGCTTGGCTGTTGCAGCTGCATAGGACATCACACATAGGGCCATAAACCAGAGGCCTTAAATGTCATGTCTGCATGCACAATCCCCAGAACTTTTCAGCCACAGACGACCTTCGCATCGTACAATCTCTCCTTCACAGACGTTGCATCAATAAAGCTAAGTAACCCATTGGGTTCTGTTTTTCTCTTATTGCCATTTGTTATTGCTTAGGCTTGGTTGTTGTAGCCTTTAGCTGATGTCAGGTAAAAAAGGAAAGTACCAATGTGACTGCCAGATACCCTATAAAGATGCCCATGGTAGGTGTGATGTCTTTCTATTCCTATGGTGCAGTATTCTAGTTGTGGGATTTCCTGCCCTCAGGCGATTCATACATTGGCTGCTATATAAAAGCTTCAGCTTGGCTGTTGCAGCGTGCGTGGGACATCAGACGTGAGGCCATAAACCAGGGGCCTTAAATGTGATGTCTGCATGCACAATCCTCAGAACTTTTCAGCTGCAGATGACCTACGATTGCTCCTTCTCAGACGTTGCTTCTGCCTCTTCCCTCCCACCCATGACCTCTCAGGTTAGGGAGGAAGAACATGATTATTGCTTTTCTTCCTCAGAGGACTCCATTTCATTTATATCTCAGATTCCTTCCCCTGGAGTATTATTCTCCTAATGAAGAATCTGGCAAAGGGGATTCTCCCCGGAGGATATTACCTTTGGTGAGACCATCACCAAGATGAAAGATTACTTCAAATGGGATACTTCCCAAATGACTGACACCCAGAAGAGGTACTTTGAGCTGCTTCAAGTGGAATCCCCCTCCCCCTCAGCAGTCCCTCCAGTGCTTCCTGCTTACTTGAATGCCTTTAATTCAACTTCTAAGGCCCCAGACTCCCAGCCTGCAGCCCCCAAGTGCCCTGACTGCATCTATAAAGTGCCAAAGGAGCAAAAATTCCTAGTTAAACCTCCCTTGGCAGACCCAGCTGTTATTGCCACTGCTCCTGATAAGCAGTCTAGACTGCTGCCTTCTGCCTCCCTCCTACACACTGATAAAGACAGAAAATATATGGATAGGATGGGAAAGAAGGTATACACATCCTCCACTTTGACATTCAAAGCCATAAATTATCAGACCCACATGACTAAATATGCTCTAGACCTAATGTCTCAAGCCTCCTCCATGCTCGCTTCTATGCCTGACAGTCCCATTAAGGCTAACATGGCCTACAAACTGTCCTTGGCTCAACAAGTAGCCAGGCACTCAATCAGATGCAGCTGTGATGCTGCAGAAGCATCTGCCCACTCTGCAGAATCTGCTTCTGTTCTCAGGAGATATTCCTGGCTAAGCCCCCAGAATCTACCTAAAGACTTCAAGTCCAAAATCCTGGACGCCCCCCTGGATCACAACTTCTTCTTTGGAAAACAATATGCAGACCTCTTCAAAAATCTGCAGGGAAAAAGTAAAGAATTACAGGACATCAAGCATCTGCTAGTGTCCCCATTCCCAAATATTACAGGAACTACCTAAAACCACTTTTGTAAGGCACAGCCCTCCTCAGTCAGCTGCATCCTCTTCCAGATCTAGAAAAGGGCCAAGAAAACCTACTTCATCCAGACCTAATGCACCACCTCCTCAACCCAGACAACCCTTTTGAGATAGGGGAGGTCCCAATAATGCATGACTGCCTTGCCCACCTACCACTCTCTGCACCCCTTCTGCACTGTCTCCCCCTCTGGCAAGCCATCACCACTGACCAATGGGTGTTATCCATTATCCAAAAAGGGTACTTCCTATCCTGGAAAGAAGAAAGACCCGGAGAAGTATCCCTTTCCCCCTAAAAAAACAAATGCATCTCCTGCCACAAGTCTTGTCAGAACTTCTAAAGCTAGGCACCATAGAACCTGTCCCCTCAGGACAGGAAGGAAAGGGATTCTACTCTCGTCTCTTCCTGGTCCCCAGAAAAGATGGCCCCTGAAGACCCATTTTAGATTTCTCCTTTCTAAACCTACACTTTCAGGTACCCTCCTTCAAAATGCTGTTGCTACCCACTCTGCTGCCTCTTATTCCAGCCAAGGCCTTCACAGTCACCCTGGACCTAAAAGAAGCCTACCTTCACATACCAATCAGGACTTCCCACAGACAATTTCTGCATTTCTCTGGACCATCCTCTCATTTCCAATTTACTGCCTTGCCCTTTGGTTTATCCACTGCCCCTCAAGTCTTTACAAAGTGCCTAGCCCCAGCCATTGCCTTCTGCAGAACACAGGGAATCCAGATTTACCCTTATCTGGACAACATCTTAATACTAGCAGAGTTCAAAGAAACCCTCTCAAGGCATCTGCACTTCACCATGTCCCTTCTGCAAAATCTAGTGTTTACCAACAACTTACCAAAGTCCTCCCTGAACCCAGGCCAGGACAATATTTTCCTAGGCTGCAGAATCAGGACGGACAAAATGAAGACCTTTCTCCCACAGGACAAGGTACTATCCCTGACTTCCCACTTCCAGGAAACCCTCCATTCCCAGAAGGTGATGGCAAGGCAATTCCTGCGTCTGCTGGGATTAATGGCAGCAACCGTCCCCATGCTACTACTGGCAAGAATGCATATGTGCAAGCTACAGTGGTACCTCAAAAACATTTGGTCCCAACACCTACATCACTTAGAACAGGATATTCCCCTCCTTCCCTGTCTGAAGAAAGAAATAAGCTGGTGGATCCAGCAAGTCCATCTAAACCCGGGACTTCCACTGCAACCACCCACCCCAACCCAAACAATGCATACTAATGCCTCAGATTCAGGTTGGGGTGCAACTCTGGCATCCTACAGGGTCCAGGAAAGCTGGCACCCTTCTCTACAGAGCAAGCACATCAGGGAAATGACAGCAGTCTTCTTAGCTTTAAAGACCTTTATTCCCCTTCTGGTCACAGGGGTGCTGTGGATAGTGACCGACAACACCACGGTTATGTGGTATCTCAACAAACAGAGAGGAGCAAAGGCCTACCAGTTGTGCAGGCTGATCCTGCTGATTTGGGACCTAGCCTCTCACCACAACCTAGTCCTACAGGTGACCTACATCCCCTCGCAGGACAACAAGCAAGCAGACCTCCTAAGCAGGACCTCCTCACCACAGCACAAATGGATGCTGGACAGGGGGGTCTTCCTAGACATAGTAGAATGGTGGGGTACTCCACAAATAGACCTGTTTGCCTCCCCCCAGAACAGGCAGCTGCAGACCTTCTGCTGCAAGACACACTTTCCTCTAGCATGGAGAGTGGACGCTTTCAGCATTTCTTGGGAGGGGAAGTTTCTTTATGCCTTCCCCCCCTTTCCAATGATCCAGAAAGTCCTCCTGAAAATACAGAAAGACAAACAAAAAATCTTGTTGTGACACCCTACTGGCCAAGGCAGCACTGGTTCCCCCTACTTCTCAATCTAGCCAAGGGCAGTCACTACAAGTTACCCTACAAGGTGGACCTACTGACACAAGATAAAGGAGCTCTCCTTCATCCACACTTGAAGATGTTATCCCTGACTCTGTGGGTGATAAACTTTTGATCTCTTTCAGACACCACTACTCAAGTGGACGTGCTTTCAGTCCTGAGGGAGGCAAGGAAACCTACCACCAGAAAATCTTAACTAGCCAAGTGGGAAAGATTTACTGAGTGGTGTCTGGATAAGGGAAGGGAGCCTTGTTCAACGGATGCCCTTCTTGTTCTCACTTATGTGTATCAACTGATTAAAAGCGGACTTTTATACTCTTCAGTGAAAGTACACCTTTCTGCTATATCAGCCTGCTTGCCACTGGATCCTCCCTTGTTAGGTAGGCTCGACATAAAGCTCTTCCTTAAAGGGGTGTTACACATGAGGCCACCAAAGAAACCTATCCCTCCACCTTGGGACCTCAATTACATCCTGGAAAAACGAACCCAGCACCCTTTTGAACCAGCTGTATCTTCTTCCTTACAGATGTGTACTTGGAAAACCGTCCTGCCGGTGGCTATCACTTCAGCCAGAAGGGTCTCAGAGTTGCAGGCCTTAATGGCCTGCCCTCCCTACACCACCTTCCACAAAGATAGAGTCACCCTGCGAACCAACCCCTCCTTTATGCCCAAGGTGGTCAATGACTTGTCTCTAAACCAATATATCCACTTACCAACTTTCTTTCCTTCCCCCACTAATGAAGGGGAAAGGATACTGAACTCCTTGGATGTGCACAGGCAACTTAGATTCTACCTGGACAAAACCATTAGGAAATATAAGCAGCTCTTTGTCCTCTTTCCACCGAAGAGCCCTAGACAAGGCAGTCTCCAAACAGATCATCGCATGCTGGATCAGGAAAACTATTGTCTCTGTTACTCCCTCCATGGGAAAAAAACCCAGTGGGAGTAAAAGACCAGTCCACTAGGGCTGTAGCCTCCTCCAAGGCTTTGATAAAGGGTCTGGACATGGCTTCCATCATGGAAGCAGCCACATGGTCCACTATCGACACCTTCACCAAACATTACAAACTGGACCAAGTCACCAGAGCATGAGCAGGATTCGCCAGGGCAATCCTGCAGGGCTTTGTAGAGTCCTCTTCAGCAGCTGCCACCCTCTCATCCATGTAAGCTGTGGTACTCTCCCACAACTAGAATACTGCAACAGAGGAATAGAAGGATATAGAATAGTTGTGTAAAATCTTACCATAAAATAGATGTCCTCTTCCATGTTGCAGTATTCCTTCCCACCCACCTTACCCCCAAATCACTCTCCTTTAGCCCCAGCTTTATACCTGGACCTATCTAGGCTATGGTAGGACACCAAAGTCACACACCTGAATACCACTGGCTTCCCTCCTGCTGGCCCTTCTTCTCTTATTTGTTGGCTTTCAAGTTTTGAGGATTGTGCATGCAGATGTCACATTTAAGGCCCCTGGTTTATGTCCCTATGTGTGACATCCCACGCAGCTGCAACAGCCAAGCTGGAGCTTTTGTATAGAAGCCGACGTACGAGTCGCCTGAGGGCAGGAAATCCCACAACTAGAATACTGCAACATGGAAGAGAAGGATATCTTTGACTACCTCTTCTCAACTAGCCCAAAGACAATCCTTTCAGGACAGAAATAATGGAAACAATGCATGACTGCCTTGCCCTACTCCCCCTGTTTTCCTGTCTCTCTCACTGTCTGCCCCTCTGGAAAGAAATCGCCTCAGACAACTGGGTGCTGGCAATAGTGGAAAATAGATATTTCCTGTCCTGGCAGGAAAAACCCAACCCTCAGGGCATTCCTTTCCCACCCAAAATTCAACACCACCTAATTCCACACATTATCCAGAATTTATGGGCCCAAGGCACCATAGAACCCTTCCCATTAGGGCAAGAAGGAAAAGGTTTCTACTCCAGATTTTTCCTAGTTCCAAAAAAGGATTTACCATGGAGACCAATCCAGGACTTATCCATCCTAAATCTTTATCTAAAAGTCCCCTCTTTTCAAATGCTGTCTCCACAGACCCTGTTTCCATGACTGCCACAACAAGCTTTCATGGCCACTTTGGACCTGAAGGAGCATACCTCTACATCCCCATACACCCAAACCACAGGAAGTATTTATTTGTTGGGTCCTGCTCTCATTTTCAATTTACTGTCTTGACCTTTGGTTTGTTTGTCCACTGCACCAAGGGTTTTCACAAAATGCCTAGCTCCCACCATAACATTCTGCAGGACCAAGGGCATACAGATCTATCCACAACTAGATGATATCCTCATTCTAGCAGGACAGGAAGAGATCCTCAAAAAGCATCTCCAGTTCTCTATGCCCCTGCTTCAGGGATGAGGTTTCACTCTGAACCTTTCCAAATCATCCCTAACCCCAGAACAAGACAAGGTCTTCCTAGGGTGCAGGATATGGACAGACCTAATGAAGAAATTTATACCCCCAAGAAAAAGTAATCTCCCTGTCAAATCATTTGCAAGACCTTCTCCACACAGATCAGTTGTCAGCAAGACAGTTCTTGCATCTCCTGGGTCTTATGGCAGCCACCATCTCCATACTTCCTCTAGCCAGGATGCACATGAGGAAACTTCAGTGGTATTTAAAGACTATATGGTCCCAGCACAGCCATCCTCTAGACTTCCAAGTACCCTTCCTTCCTTGTCTACAAACAGAACTAAGGTGGTGGATACAAATTCAAAGGAATCCAGAGCTTCTTCTCCTCACACCCACACCAACTCAACACATGCACACAGCTGCATCAGATCTGGGCTGGGGGCTACAATGAAGGGACTCAAGGTACAAGCACCTTGGCAGTGATCTGTCCTAAAAAGCATATCAATGTCAGGGGAAATGACAGCAGTTTTGTTAGCCCTGAAGGCCTTTTAAAGCATATCAATATCAGGGAAATGACAGCAGTTTTGTTAGCCCTGAAGGCCTTTCTCCCTATCCATGAACCAGGCCCACTGTTAATCTTTACAGACAACACCATTGTCATGTGGTACATCAACAAATGAGGTGGGGGGGACCAGGTCCTACCATCTGTGCAGGCTGGCAATGCAAATTTGGGAATTAGCCTCACAGAACAGCTTATCCATACAGGCAATATACATCTCTTCCCAGGACAACCAGCAGGCAGTTGTACGAAGCAGTTCATTCTCCCTACATCACGAGTGGATGTTACACAGGGAAGTTTTCCTAGACATTGTCCACCGATGGCGTACCCCTCAAGTAGATCTGTGTGCCTCCCCCCTGAACAAACAACTGACAAAATTCTGTACGAAACATCACTCTCCACTAGCTTGGAAAGTGGACGCCTTCACCATCTCATGGAAGGGACGGTTTCTGTATGCCTTTCCACCCTTCCCTCTTATTCAGAAAGTCCTCCTGAAGGTCAGGAGAGACATGCCAAAAATCCTGCTGGTGACTCCCTATTGGCCAAAGCAGCATTGGTTCACCCTTCTACAGTCACTTGCCAAGGCAATCACCACAATTTACCTCACAAGATGGACCTACTCACACAACAGAATTGAACTCTCATCCATCCACACCTAGAGATGCTAAACTTAACTCTCTGGGTGATAAACTTCTTGTACCCTTCAGACACTGCTACACAGAGAACATGCCATCCATCCTGCAGGAGGCCAGGAAACCAAATACAAGGAGATCCTACATTTCTAAATGGCAGAGATTCTCCATATGGTCTCTCCAAAGACATAAGGATCCCCTTCTAGTGGATGTCCCATTAGTCTTGGCCTATGTGTGTGAATTGATTAAAGAAGACCTTTTATACTCTTCTGTGTAAGTACACCTCTCTGCTATCTTTGCCTGCCTACCCCCGGAACCTCCTTTACTCTCCAGGTTGGATGAAAAATTGTTCTTAAAAGGGGTGTTACACATAACACCTCCCAGAAAGCCTAGTCCACCACCCTGGGACCTGAATTATATCCTGGAGAAACGTACGCTACCTCCATTTGAACCAGCCACTTCTGCATCACTGCAGATGTGTACATGGAAAACAGTCTTGCTGGTAGCCCTCACTTCTGCAAGAAGGGTGTCAGAGTTTCAGGCACTCATGGCATGCCCCTCTTACACTATCTTCCATAAAGACAGGGTGACCCTATGCACCAATCCCTCCTTCATGCCCAAAGTGGTCAACAAACTTTCACTAAATCAATCCATTCACCTACCAACCTTTTCTCCTCTCCTCAGAATGACAGTGAGAAAATACTATGCTCTCTGGATGTTCACAAGCAATTAAGATTTTATCCGGACAAAACCAGGGGGATCAGAAAATCAAACCAACTCTTTGTTTCCTTCCATCCCAGAGCCCTGGGCAAGGCAGTCTCCAAACAGAGTATTTCCTGTTGAATCAGAAATACCATATGTCCTTCTATTCCTATGTTGCAGTATTCTAGTTGTGAGATTTCCTGCCCTCATGCGACTTGTACGTTGACTCCTATACAAAAGCTTCAGCTTGGCTGTTGCAGCATACTTGGGATGTCAGACACAAGGCCATAAACCAGGGGCCTTAAGTGTGACATCCGTATGCACAATCCTCAGAACTTTTCAGCCAGCAGATGACCTACACATCGTACAATCGCTTTTTCACAGGTGTCGCATCGATAAAGCTAAGTAACCCATTGGGTTTGTGTTTTTTCTTGTTTTGTCGATTGTTATTGCTTAGGCTTGGTTGTTGTAGCCTTTAGCTGATGTCAGGTAAAAAAGGAAAGTAGCAATACAGGCGCCAGATACCCCATAAAGATGTCAATGATAGGTGTGGCTTTTGCTTAGGCTGGGAACACGATCATTCCGCCTGCTCAATTTCTCAATCATTTGTGCTGAAGACCCTGTGCAGTGGTCTGACTGCTTTAAACCTCTACCTAGAAAATCAGAGCTTGAAACGGTTAGCCCTTAGAATGGATCCTGCTTCGGAGGCTGCACCCAAACCTCCGTGCAAAAAGGCTAAGGTTCCTAGCGCTTCCAAGCCTGCCGCTCCTCTTCCCAACACCCCGCCAACTGCCAATCTAGGAGTTGAGGTGCGCTCGGTGGATACGTCGACTTCAGCAACGTCCCTTGTAGAAGCTGTTGCTCAGCCGATGATCGGCACATCCTCAGAGCTCAGCCAGACACCAACTACCATCAGTGTTGAGGGGGAACCAGTTTCGGTGGTACCTCCAACCAGGATCTAGACTTCAGAAATGGTAACTTTGAAGCCCGACGCCAGGCCAGTCCCTATTTCCACCCCGGCCAAAAAGAAGCAGAAAATCAAGTAACCTCCCCCTATGGAAGCCATACCAGTTTGGCAGGTCTTTACTTCATCTCTCATGCAGGTCTTTATGGCCCTCAGGCCTTCAGCCTCAGCCCCCACTTTTCTGCCTTTACTGAGCCCTAGGCCTGCATCTGCCTCGTCCCTCCCACCCATGACCTCTCAAGTCAGGGAGGAAGAACATGATTCTTCTTTTTCTTCCTCAGAGGACTTTTATTTCTTAGACATCCCGGATTGCTTCTCCCCAGGAGTACTATGTCCCTGATGAAGAATCTGTGGAAGGGGTTTATCCATCTGACGATATTATGTTTGGTGAGACCATCACCAAGATGAAAGATTAGTTCAAATGGGACTCTTCCCAAATGCCAGACACCCAAAAGAGGTACTTTGAGCTGCTTCATGTTGAATCACCATCCCCTTCAGCTGTCCTTCCAGTTCTACCTGCTTACTTGGATGCCTTTAATTCAGCTTCTAAGGCCCCAGACTCTTAGCCTCTGCCCCCTAACCATCCTGACCACTTCTATAAAGTGCCAGAGGAGTAAAAATTCCTAGTTAAACCCCCCCTTGGCAGACCCAGCTGTGATTGCCACCGCTCCTGATAAACAGTCTAGACTGCTGCCTTTCACCTCCATCCTAACCACAGATAAAGATAGTAAATATATGGATAGGATGGGAAAGAAGGTATACACATCCTCCACCTTGGCTTTCAGTGCCATAAATTATCAGATGCAGCTACGATGCTGCAGAAGTATCTGCCTGCTCTGCAGCACCTGCTTCTGCACTCAGGATGTACTCCTGGTTCAGATTATAGAATCTGCTAGAAGATTTCAAGTCCAAGATCTTGGACGTACCCCCCCCCCTCCCCGGATCACAATGTCCTTTTTGGTAAACAATCTGCAGGCCTTTTCAACAATCTGCAGGAAGAAAGTAAATAATTATAAGACATAAAACATCTGGTGTTTCCCATTCCAAAGTATTATAGGAACTACCCTGCTAAAACCACCTTTGTAAGGCATAACCCTCCTCAGACAGACTCTTCCTCTTCCAGATCTAGAAGAAGGACTAGAAGACCTTCCTCATCCAGACCTACTGCACCACCTCCTCAGCCAAGACAATCCTTTCAGGACAGCGGAGGTCCCAATAATGTGTGACTGCCTTGCCCACTTACCAATCTCTGCATGCCTTTCCCATTGTCTCACCTTCTGGCAATCCATCACCACAGACCAATGGGTCCTATCCATTATTCAGAAAGGTTACTTCCTATCCTGGAAACAACCCCCATGGAAAGACATCCCATCCCCCCAAAAAAACAGCTTCATCTCCTGCCACACATTTTTTCAGACCTAGTGAAGCTAGGCACCATGCAACTTGTCCCCCCAGGACAGAAGGGAAAGGGATTCTACTCCTGCCTTTTCCTGGTCCTCAAAAAAGATTGGCCCTAGAGACCCATCTTAGACCTTTCCTTTCTAAATCTTCACCTTCAGGTACCATCCTTCAGAATGCTGTCTCTACACAGTCTGCTGCCTCTTATCCCAGACAAGGCCTTCATGGCCACCCTGGATCTAAAAGAAGCCTACCTGCATATACCCATCAGGCCTTCCCACAGACAATTCCTGCATATTTCTGGACCTTCCTCTCATTTCCAATTTACTGCCTTGCCCTTTGGTTTATCTGCTATCCCCTGAGCATTTACAAAGTGTCTAGACCCAGCCGTTGTCTTCTACAGAACCCAGGGAATCCAGATTTACTCATACCTGGACGACATCCTAATACTAGCAGTGTCCAGAGATACTCTCTCAAGGCATCTGCACTTCACCATGTCCCTTCTGCAAAATCTAGGGTTCACTATCAACCTCCCAAAGTCCTCCTTGAACCCAGACCAGGAAAAGATTTTCCTAGGCTGCAGAATCAGAACAAACAAAACAAAGGCCTTTCTCCCACAAGACAAGGTTCTGTCTTTAACTTCCCACTTCCAGGAAACCCTACACTCCCAGAAGTTGATGGCAAGGCAATTTCTTCATCTCTTAGGCTTAATGGCAGCAGCCATCCCCATGCTACCACTGGCCAGAATACACATGTGCAAGCTACAGTGGTACCTCAAAAACATTTGGTCACAGCATCTACACCCCTTAGAACAATTCATTCCCCTCCTTCCCTGTCTGAGACAGAAATCAGTTGGTGGATCCAGTAAGTCCAACTAAGCCCAGGACTTCCACTCCAACCCCCCCCACCCCAACCCAGACAATGCATACAGATGCCTCAGATTCAGGTTGGGGGTGACACTGACATCCTACAGGGTTCAAGATAAATGTCACCCTTCTCTACAAGCCAAGCACATCAATGTCAGGGAAATTACAGCAGTCTTCCTAGCTGTACAGACCTTCTTTCCCCTTCTCGTACCAGGGGTACTCCTGATTGTGACCGACAATACCACTGTTATGTGGTACCTCAACAAGCATGGAGGAACAAAGGCCTATCAGCTGTGCAGACTGACTCTACTGATATAGGACCTAGCCTCTTGCCACAACTTGGTCCTGAAGGTGACCTACATCCCTTCACAGGACAAGCAGCAAACAGATCTCCTAAGCAGGAATTCCTCCACACAGCACGAATGGATGCTGGACAGGGGGACTTTCCTAGACATAGTCCACCAGTGGGGTACTCCACAAATAGACCTGTTTGCCTCCTCCTGGAACAGGCAGCTGCAGACCTTCTGCACAAAGACCTACTCCCCTCTAGCATGGAGAGTGGATGCTTTCAACATCTCTTGGGAGGGGAAATTTCTTTATGCCTTCCCTCCCTTCCCATTGATTCAGAAAGTCCTCCTGAAAATCCAGAAGGACAAAACAA
The DNA here is from genome assembly GCF_019279795.1 of Protopterus annectens. Taxonomy (NCBI): domain Eukaryota; kingdom Metazoa; phylum Chordata; order Ceratodontiformes; family Protopteridae; genus Protopterus; species Protopterus annectens. The sequence continues at coordinate 1,086,586,979 of NC_056733.1, read as the reverse complement.
AAATCTTGTTAGTGACTCCCTACTGGCCAAGGCAGCACTGGTTCCCCCTACTTCACAGTCTAGCCAAGGGCAATCACTACAAGTTACTCTACAATTGGACCTACTGACACAAGACAAAGGACCTCTCTTCTACCCACACTTGCAGATGTTATCTCTGATTCTGTGGGTGATCAACCTTTGATTCCCTTCAGACACCACTACTCAGAGGACATGCTTTCAGTCCTGAGGGAGGCAAGGAAACCTACTGTGAAGACTGGTAGAGATGGGTGAAGGCTGCCAGCCTAGCCAAATAGAATTGTGCAGATAATTCTATCATTTGTAAATATGAATGTCGAACTTAAAACAATATGGCAACATTGCCATCTGCTGTAAAGAAAGCTAAGTCAAGCATTTCTTGTTGATCCTTTGAAATTAAAATTATTTCATCACAGTCTTTGATGTTTTACAATTCAGCTCCAGCCGGGCTAGATGAAGGCTTCCTGCCTATTGTTTTAAGGCTAATGTTAATGACCACAATTTATATGTGGAATGTCCGTTATTGCTCTAAGTGTAAAAGAATGTAAATGCAGTTACTGTCAGCCTGGGAACACCAGGAACATGTGAAATGATGCCATGTTTTATTAGAGCTGCAATTTCAATTTAAACAGTGAGAACCAGAGATTATTAAGCATTTTTGTCTTGACATCCAACTCAGCACTCTGCTGTTGTCTTAAGTAAGTTATCTTAGACGTGTGTTTTCTTGTAGAAATAGCTAGGAATTAGAAAAGATTAGACTAAGTGTTTTTCTGTTATGTCAGAACTGTACTGCTGATTTATTTTAAGTATTTTTGTGTGATCTCTGAACACTTGACTAGCACTGACTGTGTAGTTGAAAGTATTGTCTGGTGGTTTTAATTATTATTAAATATTTTAAAACCTTTTAACTGTGGCTGGTTTGTGTAGAGATAATTTAAGCTCTTAAGAGTACTTGAATGCCTTTGATAAAACTGTACAAAGCCACTCTAATAAGCTTTGACTGTTTAGTCACACTTACCAATTGGATAATAAAATTGCACAGTAATAATTGGACACCCTTTTAAGGGCCTTTGAGTAGCTGATAAGTATTAGTGGGTGGTGGCAGCTGGTACTACTGTATAGTCTGGGAGAAAGAGGCACAGCTGGAGAACTTGTGCCAGCCTTCCCCAGGAATGTCTGTGTGGTTGTACAAACTCTTACCTCAAAGTGCATGTGCATGTGTGTCAGCTACTTGGGCAGGGACACAAAGTACTGGTTGGACAGAGAGGGTGCTAGAGGTTTCAGCTTGCCCACTAGGCTGAGATCTGGACCCTATAGCTGTGCCAGTGGGGAGTCTTATTGGGGACCTGGAGAGCAAGGGAGCGACCAGCCCCAGACTGACTGTGATCTCTGTGTGCTCTTAAGGGAAATTACACTTTACTTTGTGTATTTGTTATCCTTTTCCTCATATATGAGATGCCCTCTCTGGTGTTAGTGGTGAGGATTGAGGCTCCTTGATTGCTGGGCCAGGGCATGGGCATCACATATTAACTGGTGGCAGTGGTTGGGATATCCGCACACATTAATAGGTGGCAGTAGTTGGGATATCCACCTCACATATTAAATGGTGGCAGTGGTTGGGGTATCCACCTCACATATTAATTGTTTGGCAGTGGTTGGGATATCCTTACATATTAATTGTTTGGCAGCGGTGGGATATCCACATCACATATTAATTAGTTGGCAAATACTAATTGGCTTGTAGTGGTGTGGGTAGAGTGAATCCTGTAGCTTGTGTACAGTGAGATTTGAAGGTGTTTTTGTACTCTAAAACAGCGATACAGTGAATACTCAAGTTCAGATCACAATTGTTTTATTTCTTTTGTTAGCTTAGTTAGTCAGGGTGAGCAGGCAGCATGTCAGCAGAGGAGTATGGAAAGCTGACAAGGAGCCAACTGGTGGAGATGTGCCAGGCTAGGGGACTGGTGCATGGAAACCTAAGGCAGACCTGACCTCAGCCTTGGTTACAGCTGCATCAGAAAACAGCAGCCAGGAGGATGATCAGACTGGCAGTGGAGATATAATTCCCTGGAGAATGGACAGCTCAACCTTTCTGTAGTGGATTTAAAAATCCAAGCTTCTTTTTGTTGAGCAAGGTTCCTCGCTTGTGTTTAACTAGTTGGTTCACCTTTTTGTTTATTGATTTAAAAATCCAGCTGGAGCTAAAGAGACTTGAATTGGAGGCCAGGCGTGTGGAATTAGAAGCAAATGAGAGACTGCAACGTTTGCAGGCTGAGGAGAATGAGAAACTGTTACATCTGAAAGCTGAGGAACAAGAGAGGCAGAGGCAGCATGAGAAGGAGATGCTCACTCTTTGACAGAGTCACGGAGGTAATGGGGAAGGGAGTAACTGGACCCCAGAAGCACAAAAGGTCAGTAAATTTCTTCCGCAGTTTAAAGAGGGGGATCATTTTGATAGTTTCATTCATATGTTTGAGAGGGTATGTAACCAAATGAAGTTGACCAAGGGCTCTGGGTACAGTTCCTGACCCCATTACTCCATGGTAAAGCTGTAACTGTTCTGTCCAAAATGTCTGATGTTGCATTTTTTGATTATACTGCTGTAAAACAATTGTCTGTTAGAACTGTTTAAGCTAACACCTGAAATGTATAGGAAAATGTTTCGTGAGCCTAGACGCAAGGCATATGAAAGTGTATGTGAATATGTTGCTGATTTGAGCAATTATTTCCATAGGTGGGTGAGTGGATGTCAGGTCACCACTTTTGAAGGGCTGGCAGACCTTTGGTGAGGGAACAAGCCCTCGGCACTTTACCTGAGGACTTGAGGATCTGGTTAGCTGTTAGACAATGTGCTACTTCAGATGAGTTGGGGAAGAAGGGAGACCTATACCTGGCAAGCAGGGCAGCCCTGCACAGGAAGTGGACCCCCAGTACTGCTCATGGGTTTAAAGGAACCCATGGTGGGCAGCACAGACTGCCACAACAGAATCTGCCAGTAGCAGGGGAAGCCACTAGTCCAGGTACACATCCAGGAGCTAGGGTTAAATGTTTTGAATGCAACCAGTGGGGCCATGTGGCATACAGGTGTCCATGGAGGCAATGTGGGAAACCAAAGGTGAGGGAGCCAGTAAGTGGGAAAGACAAAATGTCAATAGTAGGTTGTCTTGAGACAATAGGGGTATGGTACTACCATGCTGCAGATGTCCTGATAGGGAAGGATTTGGATGAGGCAGTACCATGGGCTTATGCAGTTACACACAGTGAGGCTAGGAGACAAGCATGTGGGTCTGGTAGCCTGGGAGAGAGCCAGACAGACTGCATACTTGCAGCCAGGACTGCTGAGGTGGTTACTTCAGGGAGGGAGCTACTCTGTAGCAGTGAGACTGAATGTGAGCCACAGCTGCTTGGGGGTACTGATGGTCACTTGGACAGAGTGACTGCAAAGGTAGAGATGAGTAGTAGTACCCAGGCTGACAGTGAGGCACCACTGTCAGATGATGCCAGATTTCTTGTGGAAGGGGAGCTGGGAAGGGTTACAAGGAGAGAGTTGAGGCAGGCTCAGCTCAAAGAGCCTACATTGCAAGGCCTGAGGCAGGTAGCTAGGGAGGCACCTGATTCTCAAGGAAAGGGGGATCTGTATACTGGGACAAAGGGTTACTATACAGAGAAAGGACCCCTGAGGGAGGGCTAGAAGGTGAGAGAGTACAGCAGTTGGTAGTGCCTAGAGCCTACCATCTGGCACTTCTAGCCATAGCCCATGATATTCCCTTTACAGGTCATATGGGCATAAAACGTACAAAGAGGCATATTATGCAGAACTTCTATTGGAAGCAGGACACAGGCGTGTGGAATTAGAAGCAAATGAGAGACTGCGACGTTTGCAGGCTGAGGAGAATGAGAAACTGTTACATCTGAAAGCTGAGGAACAAGAGAGGCAAAGGCAGCATGAGAAGGAGATTCTGACTCTTCGTCAGAGTCATGGAGGTAATGGGGAAGGGAGTAACTGGACCCCAGAAGCACAAAAGGTCAGTAAATGTCTTCTGCAGTTTAAAGAGTGGGATAATTTTGATAGTTTCATTCATATGTTTGAGAGGGTATGTAAACAGTATGAAGCTGACCAAGGGGTATGGGTACAGTTCCTGACCCCCTTACTCCATGGTAAAGCTGTAACTGTTCTGTCCAAAATGTCTGACGTTGCATGTTTTGATTATACTGCTGTAAAAAAATTGTCTGTTAGAACTGTTTAAGCTAGCACCTGAAATGTATAGGAAAACATTTCGTGAGCATAGACGCAAAGCAGATGAAAGTGTATGTGGATATGTTGCTGATTTGAGCACTTATTTCCATAGGTGGGTGAGTGTATGTCAGGTCACCACTTTTGAAGGGCTGGCAGACCTTTTGGTGAGGGAACAAGCCCTCAGCACTTTGCCTGAGGACTTGAGGATCTGGTTAGCTGTTAGACAATGTGCTACTTCAGATGAGTTGGGGAAGAAGGGAGACCTGTACCTGGCAAGCAGGGCAGCCCTGCACAGGAAGGGGACCCCCAGTACTGCTCATGGGTCTAAAGGAACCCATGGTGGGCAGCATAGACTGCCACAACAGAATCTACCAGTAGCAGGGGAAGCCACTAGTCCAGGTACACATACAGGAGCTAGGGTTAAATGTTTTGAATGCAACCAGTGGGGCCATGTGGCATACAGGTGTCCACAGAGGCAATGTAGGGAACCAAAGTTGAGGGAGCCAGTAAGTGGGAAAGACAAAATGTCAATAGTAGGTTGTCTTGAGACAATAGGGGTATGGAACTGCCATGCTGCAGATGTCCTGATAGGGAAGGATTTGGATGAAGCAGTACCATGTGCTTATGCAGTTACAAGCAGTGAGGCTAGGAGACAAGCATGTGGGTCTGGTAGCCTGGGGGAGACGCAGACAGACTGCATACTTGCAGCCAGGACTGCTGAGTTTGTTACTTCAGGGAGGGAGCTACACTGTAGCAGTGAGACTGAATGTGAGCCACAGCTGCTTGGGGGTACTGATGGTCCCTTGCCCAGAATGATTGCAAAGGTAGAGGTGAGTAGTAGTTCCCAGGCTGACAGTGAGGCACCACTGTCAGATGATGCCAGACTTCTTGTGGAAAGGGAGCTGGGAAGGGTTACAAGGAGAGAGTTGAGACAGGCTCAGCTCTCAGAGCCTACATTGCAAAGCCTGAGGCAGGTAGCTAGGGAGGCACCTGATTCTCAAGGAAAGGGGGAATCTGTATACTGGGACAAAGGGTTACTATACAGAGAAAGGACCCCTGAGGGAGGGCTAGAAGGTGAGAGAGTACAGCAGTTGGTAGTGCCTAGAGCCTACCATCTGGCGCTTCTAGCCATAGCCCATGATATTCCCTTTACAGGTCATATGAGCATAAAACGTACAAAGAGGCATATTATGCAGAACTTCTATTGGCCTGGAATTTCCAGAGATGTAAGAGGGTAATGCAGGACCTGTGAGCAGTGCCAAAAGGTAGGCAAGGCAGGAGACAAGGTGAAAGCTCCTTTGATGCTTTTGCCTTAGATTAAGGAGCCATTTCAGAGGGTAGCTATGGATATTGTGGGTCCTCTGAGTACCCCATGTTCCACAGGGAAAAAGTATATCCTAGTGGTAGTGGATTATGCTACACAATACCCTGAGGCAGTGGCTTTGTCCTCCATTGAGGCAGAGAAGGTGGCAAACGCTTTGTTAGAGATTTTCAGCAGGGTAGGCTTCCCAAAAGAAATACTGACTGACAGAGGTGCCAATTTCATGTCAGACCTGCTGGCTTGTCTGTGGAAGTCCTGTGGGGTGAAGCACATGAAGACCACCCCCTACCATCCCCAAACTAATGGTCTTGTTGAGAGGTTAAACTCTACAATCAAGTCCATGCTACGGGCATTTGCAGATCAGTTTAAGAGGGAGTGGGACAAATATTTGACCCATCTGTTTGCTTACAGGGAGGTTCCCTAGGAATTCACAGGTTTTTCGCCCTTTGAGTTGCTGTATGGGCATAGGGTGAGGGGACCTCTAGATTTAATTCGAGATGAGTGTGAAGGTGAGTGCGAGTCTCACAAGGAGTCTTTTGTGGCATACATCCTAAACCTCAGGACAAGGCTCAGGGAACTCATGGACTTGGCCCAGGAGAACCTGGCAGAAGCCCAACAACAGAAAAAGGTGTGGTATGACAGGAATGCTCAAGCTAGAGAGTATGCTGTGGGGCAGCAGGTAATGGTTCTCATTCCTGTCAGACAGAACAGACTGCAAGCAGCTTGAGAGGGACCCTACAAAGTGGTAAGAAAGGTAAGCAATGTTAACTACATGGTGGAACTGCTAGGCAGATGGCAGGGGCAGAAATTGTGCCATGTTAACATGATGAAACCTTACCTTGATAGGGAGGCCCTTGTGCTGAGCATTTGCAGTGGATTGCAGGAGGAGTCTGAGGGAGATCTGTGGACTGATCTCCCCAGTTAGGCTTGGGCTGACACCTCAGTGGAAGGGGTAGCACTGTCCCAGCAGCTATCTCTTACCCAGGTTCGAGAAATCCAAACAGTGTTGCAGGAATTTGGGGACATGTTCATAGGTTCATAGATAGCTACTAGGCTATCGGCCCTCGGGCCTATACAAGTCCAGCCAAAAAGGTACCCTGGTTTTTCCACTCATGAAAATTATTTTCCTGTGCCACTGTCAAGCAGAGCCACAGAGGTGATCCCCGGGGTGAATTTCCTATTTCCCATCCAATCATCAAGATTTTTCTTTAAGAGTGCTAATGAGGAGCTTTGTTTGATATAGATAGGTAGTTTATTCCAGTGTATGGGAAGTCTCTGGGACAGGAATCTATCCCTCCGGCATGTTCTGTTTATTGTAGTGACAAGGTTTAGGTCCCTAGAGCGTGTAGCTTGGAGGGATTGGGATTTCTTTAAGTGGAGCATGTCCAACAGCTCTGGGTTTGACATAGCTTTGTATGTTAGGCAGAGATCACCTCAGAGTAGGCGATATGCGATGGAGTAAAGCTGGAGTTTTTTTAGACGGTCTGCGTAGGGCATCTATTTGAGGCCAGTAATCCTCTTTGTGAGGTATTTCTGCGGCCTTTCCAGTTGTTGTAGATGTCTTGTGAGGTACATACCAAAAGGGGCGCTGTACTCTATAATGGGTCTAATGAGTGATGAGTAAAGGGGAACAATGACCTCTTTTTTTCTGGATGAGAAACCTTTTGTGATGAGTTGTGCCATGTAGAAGGATTTCCTGACTACTGTGGTGATGCGATTATCAAAGGAGAGACTACTGTCCACCTGTGTCCCAAGGTCTCTTATCACACTTTCTGTGTTAAGTATACTACCGCCTATGTTGTAGTTCATGGGTACAGAGTTTTTACCAAAGGGGTGACAGTGCACTTTTTGGCATTGAGCTTGAGGCCATGCCTTTGACACCAGGCATCTATCTCACTGAGGCTCTTTTGTAGGATGTCCACATCATTAGGAGTTTCGATTATGGCTCCTAGTTTGCAGTCATCTGCAAACTTCATTAGCCAAAGACCTTCTGTTTTAGCCTGTACTTCAGAGAAGTAGATACCAAACAGGAGAGGACCCAGGACTGATTCCTGTGGTACTCCACTTGTCACTGGTCTGAAGTCGGATTTGGAGTCTGCTACTTTCACAGAGTGGGTTCTGTCAGTGAGCCAGTTGGCAACCCATCTTGTGACATAGGGATTTATACCTAGTTTAGTGAGTTTATCTATAATTCCAGAGTGGGGGATGGTGTCGAAAGCCTTGGCAAGATCTAGATAGGCTGTGTGAACCACCTTACCCTTGTCTACGGCTTTGGTAACTGCTTCAAATAAGTCTATCAAGTTTAGGAGACATGATCTGCCTTTTACAAACTCGAACTGGGTGGGGTCCAGAGTTTGGAGATTACCAATGTTTTTGTTTATAAGTTTCATGATGATACGTTCCATGGCCTTGCAGACCAGGCACGTCAGGCTAATGGGGCTGTAGTTCCTGGGGTCTGTGATGGCTCCCCCCTTGTGGAGTGGAATAACCTTCACTGTGTGCCATTCAGCAGGCACAAAGCCTGAGGTGAGGCTATGATTGAACATGGTACTTAGCTGGGGTGCCAGTTCGTTCTGTAGTTCATGTAGAATGCAGCCTGGGATGTTGTCTGCTCCCATGGATGCTGTGTTCTTGGCTTTGGAGAGTGTGGTTTTTACCTGTGCAGCCGTGATTACAGGAATTTTGCATTCTTCCGGTATAGAGATTGGCTCTTTAGGGGGTGAGAGGGGGGTAAAGTTAGCACTGAACCTATCTGCCAGGATGTTGGCAATATCAGTTGGGTCTGTATATTTAGTGCCATTGTGCTGTAACTCAGTGCAGATCTGAGTGTTGCCATTGAGATTCTTGACATAGCTATAGAATGCTTTGTGGTTGTCTTTAGAATCAGTGGCGATTTTGTTTTTGTAACTAGATTTGGAGGATTTTATCAGAGATCGCAGCTTCTTACTGATGCTGACTAGGGAGCTCCTCCACTCATGGGATTTTACTGTCTCTTTTGCAACAGTTTCTTCCTTCTGTTGTACAGTTTGTGTATGGCAGGGGACCACCAGATTGGCTTCCTTTTTTTGGAGGATAGCATCTTGGTTCTGTTTGGGATAGCACGATCCATGCACTCATGTAAGTGCTTATAAAGTGCAATTGTGTAGGATTCAGTAGTCATATCTGTATTGTCCATCTGCATGAGTGTCATGAAGTTCACCACTTCTGTCTTAAGAAGCATGAAGTTGGCTTTGGAAACATTTTTTATCATGGTTTCCTTAATAGGGGGTGGGGCAGGATGTGGATATCTAGGGTAATTAGCTTATGGTCGAATTGGACCAATGAGGCATTGACTTCAGGTGTGGAATACTGGTCACTCATGTTGGTAATGACTAGATCTAGGATATTGTTGCCCCTGGTGGTTGTGTGGATAAGTTGATCCAGGGCATTGGAGTTTATGAATTCCATAAAGCGTTGAGCAAAGGAGTTGGTACATGAGTAGTTTTCCCAGTTAATGGTGGGGTAGTTGAAATTGCCCATTATTAGGGTGTTTGGTTGAATCCTAATATTTTCCAGTACATCAAGAAAAGAGGAATGTGAATCCTGGGGCATGGTGGGTGATCTGTAGCAAGCTACAATTTGGATTGCAGTTTTGCCCAGAGTTAGTTGCACTTGGATAATCTCGGCTGCATTATGCTGAGCAACTAGCCTGGAGGTGTGGCTATCTTTAATGAATATGGACACACCTCCGCCTTTGGTGTTCCAGTCCAGGTTACATGGCCGAAAAGTGTGGTATGAGTTATAGCCTGGTAGTGCAGGAGTGCTGTCTGGAGCCTTGAACCAGGTCTCAGTCACTGCATAGATATCAATGTTCTCCATTTTAAGGAGTGCCTCGAGTGAGTGCATTTTGAGATTTAGACTTCTAGCATTGAGTAGCATCACCCTCAGTTTTTGCTTGCCTGTTCCTGTTATGATTATGAATTTATCATTTGAACCTTGCCTAAAAAAGGCACTATAGGTGCGGCAAGAACCTTAGCTAATATCTGGAATCCCAGGGGTGACAGGTGCAGGCCATCTCTGGCAAAGCATCGTGGTCTGTCACCCATGTCATCCCAGGCAGACAGATACTGGATCCCTTTAGAATGGTGCCAGAAGCTTAGCCAATTATTGAAGTCATACAAGCCAAAAGGAGTCACAAAGGCTGACCTCTCTCTAGCACTGAGAGTCAAGGGCACCTGCCAGTAACCCTTGGTAAGATCAATGGTTGTAAGATACTTAGCCCCACCCAGCTGTGCTAGGGCCTCATCTGTCCTAGTCCTGGGGTAAGCATCCGACTCTGTGTGACTATTTAATTTCCTGTAGTCCGCACAGAACCTGGTGCTGCCATCCTTCTTTGGCACCAGCACCACTGGATGTACCCACCTGGTGCAGCACCAGGTGGATACAGGACCCCAAAGGCCTATTAGTCAGGCCCCTTATAGGGTGCCTGAGAGAGTCAGACAGACTCTGAGGGAGGAGGTACAGGAGATGTCGTAACTAGGGTTGATTCAAGAGTCCAACAGTCCCTGGGCCTTCCCAGTGGTGCTGGTGCCAAAGAAGGATGGCAGCACCAGGTTCTGTGTGGACTACAGGAAATTAAATAGTCACATAGAGTGGGATGCTTACCACAGGCCTAGGACAGATGAGGCCCTAGAACAGCTGGGTGGGGCTAAGTATCTTACAACCATTGATCTTACCAAGGGTTACTGGCAGGTGCCCTTGACTCTCAGTGCTAGAGAGAAGTCAGCCTTTGTGACTCCTTTTGGCTTGTATGAGTTCACAAAGATGCCCTGGGGGATGAAGAATGCCCTAGCGACTTTCCAGAGGCTGGTAGATAATATCCTAGCAGGGGCAGGAGGGTTTGCCCTTGCTTACCTAGATGATATTGCTATCTACAGCCATTCCTGGCCAGAGCACCTTCAGCATGTCAGGGAGGTGCTGGGCAGACTACAGAGGGTAGGGTTGATCATTAAGCCAAGCAAATGTCAGGTGGATATGGCGGAGGTCTTCTACCTAGGACATAGAGTTGGGAGTGGTAAGATAAGGCCAGAACCTGCCAAAGTGGAAGCCATTCAGGCATGGCCTGCACCTGTTACCAAAAAGCAGGTGAGGGCATTTTTAGGGACAGTGGGGTACTACAGAAAGTTTGTCCCCAGTTATAGTAACATAGCTGCTCCCTTCACAGATCTGACAAGGAAGAACGGTCCAGATAAGGCAGTGTGGACCCCAGCATGTGAGCAGGCATTCCAGAAGCTTAAAGAAGCTTTGGGAGGACCCCCTGTGTTATCCCGTCCAGATTATAACAAAGAATTTGTTGTGCAGGTGGATGCTTCAAACCATGGGGTGGGGGCTGTACTTAGCCAGACATCTTCAGAGGGGGAAGAACACCCAGTGGTTTATCTCAGTCATAGGCTCCAACCTAGGGAGGAATGCTATGCAGGTGTAGAAAAGGAATGTTTAGCCATAGTGTGGGCACTGCAGAAACTTCAGCCTTATCTGTATGGAAGGAAATCCACTGTTATGACAGATCACAACCCCCTAATATGGTTAAACAGAGCCAGCCAGCAAACTGCCAAGTTGCTAAGATGGAGCGTAGGGTTGCAACCATATGATATGTCAATGCAGCACCACAGTGGGGTTAGCAATGTCAATGCAGATGGGCTCTCAAGACAGGGAATGGGGTGAGGTACACTCAGGTAGACCTAACCTTCTCAAGCGGCATTTCTCAAGGGTCACTTGAAAAACTAGCTTGAGTTCTCTGGGAAGGAGAAATGTGAAGACTGATAGAGATGGGTGAAGACTGCCAGCCTAGCCAGATAGAATTGTGTAGATAATTCTGTCATTTGTAAATTTGAATGTTGAACTTAAAACAGTGTGGCAACATTTTGCCATCTGCTGTAAAGAAAGCTACATCAAGCATTTCTTGTTGGTCCTTTGAAATTAAAATTATTTCATCACTGCCTTTGATGTTTTACAATTCGGCTCCGGCCAGGCTAGATGAAGGCTTCCTGCCTATTGTTTTAAGGCTAAATTTAATGACCAGAATTTACATGTGGAATGTCTGTTATTGCTTTGAGTGTAAAAGAATATAAATGCAGTTTCTGTCAGCCTGGGAACACCAGGAAAGTGTGAAATTATGTAATGTTTTATCAGAACTGCAATTTCAATTTAAACAGTGAGAACCAGAGACTATTAAGCATTTTTGTCTTGACATCCACCTCAGCACTCTGCCTGTTGTCTTAAGTAAGTTATCTTAGAAGTGTGTTTTCTTGTAGAAATAGCTAGGAATTAGAAAGGATTAGACTGTTTTTTCTGTTATGTCAGAACTGTACTATTGATTAATTTTAAGTATTTCTGTGTGATGTCTGAACTCTTGACTAGCACTGACTGTGTAGTAGAAAGTATTTTCTGGTGGTTTTAATTATTTATTATTAAATATTTTAAAACCTTTTAACTGTGGCTGGTTTGTGTAGAGATAATTTAAGCTCTTAAGAGTACTTGCATGAATTTGGTAAAACTGTACAAAGCCACTCTAATAAGCTTTGACTGTTTAGTCACACTTAAACAATTGGATAATAATATTGCACAGTAATAATTGGGCACCCTTTTAAGGGCCTTTGAGTAGCTGATAAGCATTAGTGGGTGGTGGCAACTGGTACTACTGTATAGTCTGGGAGAAAGGGGCACAGCTAGAGAACCTGTGCCAGCCTTCCCCATGAGTGTCTGTGTGGTTGTATAAACTATCTCAAAGTGCTTGTGTGTGTGTCAGCTACTTGGGCAGGGGCACAAAGCACTGGATGGACAGAGAGGGTGCTAGAGGTTTTAGCTTGCCCACTAGGCTGAGATCTGGACCCTATAGCTGTGCCAGTGGGGAGTCTAATGGGGACCTGGAGAGCAAGGGAGTGACCAGCCACAGACTGACTGTGATCTCTGTGTGCTCTTAAGGGAAATTGCACTTTACTGTGTGTATTTGTTATCCTTTTCCTCTCATATGGGATGCCCTCTCTGGTGTTAGTGGTGAGGATTGAGGCTCCTTGATTGCTGGGCCAGAGCATGGGCGTCACACCTACCACCAGAAAATCTTACCTATCTAAGTGAGAAAGATTTACAAAGTGGTGTCTGGACAAGGGAAGGGACCCTTGCTCCGCTAATGCTCCCCTGGTCCTCTCCTATGTGTGTCAATTGATCAAAAGTGGACTCTCTTACTATTCAGTGAAAGTGCACCTTTCGACTATATCAGTCTGCTTGCTCCTTGCTCCCCCCTTACTAGCCAGGCTCAACATTAAGCTATTCCTTAAAGGGGTCTTACACATGAGACCACCAAAGAAACCTATCCCTCCACCCTGGGACCTTAACTACATCCTAGAAAAACTAACCCAGCACCCTTTTGAAATGTCTGCGTCTTCCTCCCTACAGATGTGTACATGGAAAACTATCCTTCTGGTGGCTATCACTTCAGCTAGAAGGGTATCAGAGTTGCAGGCCTTGATGAACTGCCCCCCCTACACCACCTTCCACAAAGACAGTCACCCTGCGAACTAATCCCTCTTTTATGCCCAAGGTGGTCAATGACTTGTCTCTAAACCAATCTATCCATCTACCCACTTTCTTTCCCTCCCCCACTAATGAAGGGGAGAGGATACTGCACTCCTTGGATGTGCACAGGCAGCTAAGATTCTACCTGGCCAAAACCAAAACCATTAGGAACTCTAAGCAGCTCTTTGTCTCCTTTCACTCCGGAGCCCTGGGCAAGGCAGTCTCCAAACAAACCATTGTATGTTGGATCAGGAAAACTGTTTGTCTCTGTTGCTCCCTCCATGGAAAAAAAAACAGTGGGAGTAAAAGCCCATTCCACTAGGGCTGTAGCTGCCTCCAGTGCTTTCATAAAGCGTCTGGACATGGCATCCATTATGGAAGCAGCCACACGGTCTACTATCCACACTTTCACCAAACTTTACAAACTGGACCAAGTCTCCAGAGCATGAGCAGGATTCACCAGAGCAATCCTGCAGGGCTTTGTAGAATCCTCTTTAGCATCCGCCACCCTCTCATCCTCATAAGCTGTGGTACTCTCCCACAACTAGAATACTGCAGCATTGGAATAGAAGGACATAGAATAGTTGTGTAAAATCTTACCATAACCATAGATGTCCTTCTCTTCCATGTTGCAGTATTCCTTCCCACCCACCTTACCCCCAAATTCTCTCTTTTCCAGTACCAGCGAATACCTGAACTTATCTAGCCTACTGTAGGACACCAAAGTCACATACCTGAAAACCAATGGCATTCCTCCTGCTGGGCCTTCTTCTCTACCCACTGGCCTTCATGTTCTGAGGTTTGTGTGTACAGACGTCACATTTAAGGCCCCTGGTTTATGGCCTTGTGTCTGACGTCCCACGCATGCTGCAACAGCCAAGCTGAAGCTTTTGTATAGGAGCCAATGTACAAATCACCTGAGGGCAGGAAATCCTACAACTAGAATACTGCAACATGGAAGAGAAGGACACCTATGGTTATGGTAAGATTATACACAACTATTCTTTCTTTCGGCTACTCATACCATGGAAAGGCCCTGAATCAGAGAATCAGGGCTCATTCTAATAGAGCAGTAGCTTCTTCCAAAGCCTTCCTCAAAGGCTTGGACATAGCTACCATCCTTGAAGCAGCCATCTGGTCCACTGTGCATACCTTCAGCAAACATTACAAACTGGACCATATCTCCAGAGACAAAGCAGGTTTTGCTAGGGCAATCCTGCAAGGATTTCTGGAATCCAATACCTCTTCCTTCTTCCTGAGCTGTGGTACTCTCCCACAGTATGAGCACTGCAACATGAGAATAAAAGGACATAGAATAGTTGTGCAAAATCATACCATAACCATAGATGTCCTTCTCTTCCATGTTGCAGTATTCCTTCCCTCCCTCCTGATGCCCTTCTTAAATAATTGTAGGACTAAGAGATTCCATGGAGCCCTTACCAGCACTAGGTCCAGTCTGGGTCAGTCTGTGGCGTTTCACCTATCTGAAAGACATCTTTTGGCATCTCCTATGCTACTGTCCAATTGGGCAGTTAGTTCTGAGGTCTGTACCTGCAGACGTCACATTTAAGGCCCCTGGTTTATGACCCTACATATGACGTCCCATACACCTACGGCAGCCAGGCTGAAAGCTTTTGTATAGGAGCTGATCTTTGGGTCACCTGAGGCAGAGAATCCCACACTATGAATATTGCAACATGGAAGAAAAGGACATCTATGGTTATGGTAAGATTTTACACAACTATTCTGTACTTTTTATCATTTGTGAAGTAATCTTTTAAAATCCAATAAAATCTATTAATTGCAAATAAATTTTGAGGAATTAGGTTGTATTTACTAATGTCTTTCTATTCTCATGTTGCAGTATTCTTACTGTGGGATCCTCTGCCAAAGGTGGCCCAAACGCCAGCTCCTATACAAAAGCTTTCAGCCTGGTTGCTGATGGTGCATGGGATATCACCCATAGGACCATAAACCAGGGACCTTAAATGTGATGTCTACATGCACAGACCTGAGAACTTTTCTGCCACAGTCGAACGTCAGATCAATTGCATCATTCCTCTTTATCAAGATGTCCAAAGCTTAAGTACCCCATTGGTGATTTCTTACTTATACTTCTTGCTTGAGCTTGGTTTGCTGGTTTTTACATTAGCCAATGTCCACTAAGAAGGGTAAATGTCAATGCAGGTGTCAAATTCCACATAAGGACACCCATGACCATTGCGCCTTTTGTCTAGGTCGGGAAGATGGCCATACCTCCTGCACCATCTGCCAATCCTTCATCCCTAAAACTCTTAGAAGCCATTTGGCTGGCCTTAACCTGTACTTAGAAAATCAAAGACTTAAGAAGCTAGCCCTTAGGATGGAGCTGAAATCAGCTGACCCAATAGAACTGCCAAAGAAGAAGGCCAAAGTTTGTGGCCTACCACTACTGCCTCTCTGTCTTCGGATGCACTGCCAACCAATGATATATGGGTTAAGGGATGCCTACTGGAGCCGTCTGCTTCTATGACTTCCCTTGAGGTAGCCGTATCTGAAGCACCAGCCAGCACATCTACGGATATGTCTCAGACATTGGTTATTCCCAATGTCAAGGAGGAACCAGGTTCTACGGGATGCTGATGTTCTTCGTGTTTCACTGTTGCAGTCATTACACTTGGGTTATCCTGCTGGCAGGTTACCCTTAGTCGGCCTGAATTCCAAAGTCTAGGTCTGGCTTCTGCTGCCATCACCTCTTCCCTGACGTCAGAGCTCAGGGGGTATAAAAGATGCAGCCAATGCCATTTTCTTCAGTCTTTCTTACCGCGCGGTGCCCGAAGCATAAGCAGTTCGCAAGTGCCAGTCAGCCGACTCCTGAGATTTTCATGTTCGAATTTTAGATCTGAAGTCTTCTTCAAAAGCTAAGTACCCTGTTGGGGAAACTTTTTTCTTGCTCCAGACCGATGTCAGAAAAAGTTAATAATTGTATTTCTTGTGGGAAGCAAATACCTCATAAGGACTTTCATTCTTACTGAATTCCTTTCCTAGGCTCTGACCACAACATGGCTAGTTGTCGGTTTTGTGCTAGATTTAACCAACGCACTATTAAGCGTCGGTATGATTTTGCATTACACTATTTTGGCAGAAGGTTTAATTATATGATGTCGTCGGATAGCCATCCGACTACCGGAATTCACAAGAAACGCAAAGAAAAAGAAAAGGACAAGCATCCGAGGTCCAAAACCGATGACGAGGCTTCTTCTAAGCCAGTCGCTGGTTCGCTGGTTCTCAGTGAGGTGCCTTCACAGCCCCTGATGCCCGCTACTTTAGACCCACAGGCCGCTACCGACTCCCACGTGAAGTCGACTAAGCCGCTGGAAGATCAAAGTATTGGACCTTCGGAGACTATTCCCTCAGATGGGTCCGAAGCCGCTGAGTAGGCATCGGCTTCTGAGGGTGTTTTCAGACCTACTCAATTATACATTAAAATGACTTCAGCTTCAAAGGCAAAGACTAAAGCACCTTTAAAGACAAAGAAACAAGTACAACAGCCTCATGGACAGGCCTCCATGCCCAAAAAGCAGATGCTCAAAATGGCCGAAGACCTAATTACTTTGATCAGGGGTTCCCATCCCCCTCCTGATAAAAGGCCTAGGCAAGAGACAGAATATGAATCTTCAGATCAGGTTTCCATTTCATCTGATTCCTCTTCTGATCAGGAATACACAATTCCTCCCTATGAGGATTCTGATGCTGAAGAATCTATCCCTTCAGCCTCTCCTCCTGAGGATTACTCTTTTGGGGAAACCTTGCATACCATGAGGGAACATTTTCACTGGGAGAGCCAATATATTTCAGAATCTAAGAAAAGGCTCAGAGACTACCACAACACAGGCCCCTAGCTATTCCACCTGTGTTAGACATTGTACATGATGTATTTTCAGAGTCATGTCTGACCCCTGACTCCTTACCTCCAGCTCCTGTTAAGCTGGACAGATACTACACGGTTCCTGAATCTCATAAATTCCTTTTCAAAAACCCTGCTGCTGACCCAGAAACATTCTCTCAGGGTCCCAAAGGGGTCAAGGCTTCCACTGCAAAAAACCCTACCCCCTCAGACAGGGATTCTAGGGCATTAGACAGATGGGGAAAAAAAGGTTTACACTTCTGCTACCTTGGCTATAAGAGCTTTAAATTGTCAGTTTCATATGCTCAAATATCAGCAATATATTATGTCATTGCTTAAACAGAAAATGTTGATAAATTCTGAATGTGCAGAAAACAAAGAAATGCAGGATTTATTGCATGCAGCTGAACAAGTTGGAAAGCATACTTTGCAATGTGGTTTTGATTCTTTGGAGGCCTCCTGCAGGGCCGTTGTTACGGGTTCTGTCATCAGGAGGCATGCTTGGTTAAAGGAACAAAATCTGCCTGATCATGTCAAAACAAAATTATTAGATGCTCCATTACAGCATGATAATTTGTTTGGTGTTAAAGCAGAAGAGGTGTTAAAGAAAATGGAGGACAAAGCTAAATCTATGCAAACGTTTAAGGATTTCTTACAGGTACAGCCACCTAGATTTAGCAGATACTGGCCTACAAAGAATTGGTCCTTTCCAGTGTCAGACAGACCACAAAGGGGCAGATACAGATGCCCAAGAGGCAGATACCAGCCCCAAGGTTCGTACAGGTCTAAACAATGGGGTGCTTCTACCTCCAAAAGTGGAGAAGACAAATCACAGCCATACAGGAAACAGTCCCAATGACTTCCCCCTGCCTGCCCCAAACTCTTATCTTCTGGCAGCACCTTTAGGGGGGAAAACTAGCACTTTTTTCTCAAAATTGGCATATAATAACCCAGGACAAATGGGTCCTAAACATAGTGTCACAAGGCTACAAGTTTCACTTCCATGCCCTGCCAAGGACAAACGGTTGGCCAAACCTGCCAAAACATCAATGGGCAGAGGCACAAAAACAAGTCTCGTCCCTCATGGACATGAGGGCTATTCAACAAGTACCAGAGCAAGAGCAGGGACAAGGATTTTATTCAAGACTTTTCTTGGTCCCAAGAAAGGACAACACCTGGAGACCAATACTGGACCTAACTATTCTAAACACATTTCTGGATATACCAAAATTCAAAATGTTGACTCTACAGCCACTTCTGCCCATGCTGGGCAAGAAGGCTTGGCTAGTGACTTTAGACCTAAAAGAGGCATACCTGCATGTCCCAATCATACCAACATGCAGAAGATACCTCAAATTCAAAGCTGGCTCAATGCACTACCAATTATCTGCACTGCCCTTTGGCTTATCTACTGCGCCCAGGGTCTTCACAAAGTGCCTGTCACCAGTAATTGCATTCTACAGGCAAAGAGGAATACAAATATATCCTTACTTGGATGACTGCCTTATTCAAGCAGAGAACAAGGACATTCTACTACAACATCTGATGTTTGTAAAGAGATTTCTAACAGGCCTAGGGTACACAGTCAACGAAAAGAAATCAAAACTAGTACCCTCTCAAGAGATAATATTCCTGGGTGCAAGCTTAAATACAACTGCCCAGATTGCTTATCTCACGCCTGACAAACAAAGACAACTGACTACCTATTTCAACCTATTAGCAACAAAGGCCCAGTTAACTGCAAGAAAAATTCTGCAGGCTTTGGGCTTCATGGCATCCTGCATTCTACTAATTCCATATGCGAGACTGCATATGAGGAAACTTCAATGGTACCTAAAAAGTGTTTGGAATCAACATTGCCACAGTCTGGAAACAATAATTACCCTCATTCCCTGCCTGCAACAGGAGTTTCGATGCGGGTGAAGGCTTGTCACCAGAACAAGGGGCAGCCATTCACTTTACCCCCAGCCAGGCAAACATTAACAACAGATGCATCAGATTATGCCTGGGGGGCCCACATGGCAGGAAGGTGTATTCAAGGCACATGGTCCACAAACCAAATGCATCTACATATCAATCAAAAAGAGATGCTAGCTGTTCAGAATGCCCTGACAGCCTTCAAGGACCTACTTCATCTGGGACAACTACTGATAAAGACAGACAACACCATGGTCATGTGGTATATAAACAAGCAGGGAGGCACTCATTCCTACCCTCATTGCAGACTAGCCATGACTTTGTGGGACACAGCATTGACTTACCAAGTACATCTACAGGCACAATTCCTGCCAGGAAAGATAAATACTCTGGCAGACGAACTAAGCTGTAACCTCATGGATCCCCATGAGTGGAAATTGGATCCACAAGTCTTCAGCATGATAACAAGGAAATGGGGATGCCCAGAGATAGATCTATTTGCCTCTCCTCACAACTACCAACTAAAAAGATTCTTCACAAGGACTTATCACAGACAAGACCTTAAATCTGGCAGCATGGCGGATAATGTAGTCATACAAAATGTGCCCCTCATTAAAGCTGTGATGGATGTCATTTTGGAAGCCAGAAGGCCTAGTACCAGAAAATCTTACGCTGGAAAATGGAAGAGATTCTGTGCTTGGAACCAGGCACAAGGAATTGACACAGCTGTACCAAATATTCCTCAGATTTTGCAATACTTAACTAAGATGCTGGACAAAGGCCTATCCTTTTCATCAATTAAAATTCATGCCTCTGCCATTTCGGCTCATTACAATACAGAGCCACCAATCTTTTCCCATCCTTTGTTAAGGCAGTACCTCAGAGGAGCCAAAAACGTAAGGCCTCCAAGGAGATCAGCAATACCTGCATGGGACCTCAACTATGTCTTGGAAAAACTCACCCTGCCTCCTTTTGAGTCAGCCGCTACAGCTGATATAAAGTTTTTATCTTGGCAAACAGCTCTGCTCCTAGCAATAACTTCTGCAAGGCGAATCTCAGAGCTACAGGCACTCATGGCTGTGGAACCCTTTATCATTTTTTATCCAGACATTGTTTCTCTGAGGACAAACCCGACATTCATGCCTAAGGTAGTCTCCAGTGTGGCCCTTAACCAAGCTATTCATCTGCCTACTTTCTATCCAAACCCACAGAATAAGGGGGAGAGAATTCTGCATTCTTTGGACATACACAGACAACTATGCTTCTACTTGAACAGAACCAAAGCTTTCAGAAAGATGGAGCAACTACTAGTGGCATATGCTGCAGGATCACAAGAAAAGGCTATCTCAAAGCAGACTATTTCTAAGTGGATAGGCCACTGCATTCACCTCTGCTATTCACAACATGGCAAGCCAGGGCCTAAGGGCATTAGGCCACATTCAACCAGAGCAGCAGCCACTTCAGCAGCCTTCCTCAGGGGAGTACCAACCAAAGACATTTTAGATGCTGCTACCTGGAGTTCAGTGCACACCTTTACAAAGCACTATCATCTGCCACTCTACTCTAAATCCAGGGCAGGCTTTGTCACTGCAGTTCTGCAGGACCTCATAGCCGCTCCTAATGCTATATTAGCTCCAGCCTCCCAACCATAGCTTTGGGATTCAACCCAAGTGTAATGACTGCAACAGTGAAACACGAAGAACATAGTACAGTTGTGTACACTTACCATAAATGCAGATGTTCGAGTGTGTTCACTGTTGCAGTCCAGGTTACCCACCCACCATCCCCCATTTCTTTGCTGGAACTTATCTGCACTTCTCTAATCTATACAACCTATGTGGTGTATTTGCTTGTAGATGAATGTATAATATATTTTGGTGCATGCATATTTTATTGGCATATTTTTTAGCCTACCCTTTTGGGGGCACCTGACATCTGGGGCAAGAAAAACTGAAGAAAATGGCGTCAGTTGCATCTTTTATACCCCTGGTGCTTTGACGTCAGGGAAGAGGCGACAGCAACCGACGCCGGACCTAGACTTTGGAATTCAGGCCGACTGAGGGTAGCCTGCCAGCAGGATAACCCAAGTGTAATGAGAGCAACAGTGAATACACTCGAACATCTACATTTATGGTAAGTGTACACAAAAGTACTTTCTGGATCTCAAGAATCCGAGTGTCCTTCCTTTGCTAAGGCCCCAGAATCTAGGCCTACAGTGTCTCCCAAAACTACTCCATTTAAAAGAAGACAAAAAAACTAAACATTTATCTACCTGCCTGAAGGACAACTGGACTGGCAGTCCTTTACTCAGTCCCTGATGCAGGCCTTCATGGCCCTTAGGCCTACACCCTCCTCAGCCCCCTCTATTCCAGTGCTCAGCCCAAGACCTACTTCTGCTACCTCGCTCTTTCCCTCTATTTCCCAGGAAGAAGAATAAGAGGCCTTCCCCTGTTGCTCAGAGGAGTCTATCACCTATTCATCACAAATAGCCCCCCTAGAATATTATTCTCCAGATGAGGATTCTGTTGAAGGAGATTCCCCTCCAGAGGATATAACATTTGGTAAAACTATCACTAAGATGAAAGAATACTTCAAATGGGATACTTCCCAAATGACGGAAACTCAAAAAAGATACTTTGAGTTGTTGCAGATTCAATCACCCTCCTCATCAGCCATTCCTCTAGTGATCCCTGCATACCTTGACATATTTGCTTCCTGTTCTGAGAACCCTGACTCTCAGCCTCTTGCCCCAAAGAGACCAGACCATTTCTATAAAGTACTCACTGACCACAAATTCCTAGTAACCCCCCCCCCCCCCCGGCAGACCCTGCTGTTATAGCTGTGGCCCCAGATAGACAATTTAGATTGCTCCCTTCTTCGCCTCTTTTACCTTCAGATAAAGAATGTAACATTATGGATAGCCTGGGCAAGAAGACTTACACCTCCTCCACCATAGTCTTCAGGAGCAATTAACTACCAAACAGATATGGTAAAATATGCCTTGGACTTGGTATCCCAAGCCACTACACTTCTGAACTCCCTGCCTGACTCCCCTACAAAACTGAAAAAGCATCTAAGCTATCCCTGGCATCCCAGGTGGCCAGGCATTCCATCAAATGCAGTTATGATGCAGCAGAGGCCTCTGCTAGATCAGCTGCAACTGCATCAGCTCTGTGTAGATACTCTTCGCTTAGGCTCCAACCACTGCCAGAAGATTTTAAGTCTAAAACCCTTGATTCTCCTCTTGATAATAGTCTTCTGTTTGGTAAGCAGTCTGCAGAGTTATTTAAAAATCTACAGGAGATGAGCAAAGAGCTGCAGGATATTAAATACCTGCTTGTCTCTCCCGTACCTAAGTACTGTAGAAATGATCCTGCTAAGTCATCCTATGTCAGAAGGGTCCCTTCTATGACCACCCCTTCATCTAGCAGGCATAGGAAAGGGACTAGAAAGCAGCCTTCTTCAAGGACTCCCTCATCTCAACTAGCCCAAAGACAGTTCTTTCAGAACAGAAATAAAGGCATTAATGCATGACTGCCTTGCCCACCTCCCCCTGTATTCCCATCTCTCTCACTGTCTGCCCCTTTGGAAAGAAATCATCACAAACTGCTGGATGCTGGCAATAGTGGAAAAAGGATAATGTTCTTTGTGTTTCACTGTTGCAGTCATCACATTTCAGTTATCCCTGCCAGGGTAGCCCTCGGCTGGCCCGAATACTAGAGGCTTAGTATTTCTGTGTCGGTTGCTGTCATTTCAGGACTGATGTCTGGTCATTAGTAGTATAAAGTAAGGCAGTAGACACCATTATATCAGTCTTTCTTGCCATGGAGCCTGAAGCAGAAGTTGTTCGCACGAGTGCCGGTCGGCCACTACCTGAGTTTCATCTGCCGAATAGAAGCTGAAGTCTTCTAAAGCTAAGTACCCTGTTGGGGATCCTTTTTTCTTGCACTAACCAATGTAAGAAAAAGTAATTGTCTCGCCTGTGGAAAGCAAATACCACACTGAGACTTTCATTCTTACTGTGTCACTTGCTTAGGCCCAGACCACGACATCCCCCACTGCCACTTCTGTGCTTTGTTCAACGCCAGAACAACCGTCATTGGGCCCTTATTGTAGCTAGATATTTTCACTTATAGTCCTTGAACTCTGATATGGCTTTGGTAAGCCGTCCAACAGCAGATCTTCCAAAAAAATGTAAAGATGAAGACAGAGAGAGACCACGTAGGTCCAAACCTACCAATGACGCTCCTGTTAAGCTAGTCATCAGTTCTCCGATCCTTAGTGAGCCACTTTCACAAGCCCTGATGCCCACTTCTGTAGATTCGCAGGCTGCTACCGAGACCCTTTCGGGTCCGGTATGCTGCAAAACTCTTCTTCGACCAAGTATCCTGTGGTCGTCTCTACCTTGGATGGGTCCGGAGCTGCTGAGCAGGCACTGGCTTCCAAGGAAGTCTTTCACACTACCGATTCTCGACACAAACCGATGTCTTCTTTCGCACTACCATTCTTTTGAAAATGACTGAGTTTCTTAGGCCTAGGGTACGAACCACACCCAAGAAACCAACGACCCAATCTCAGACACCTGCTTCCTTGCCTAAGTTTCAAATGCATAAAATGGCAGAAGACCTTATCATGCTGAGCGGGGAAGCCAAGCTACCCCTTCCAAAAGGAAAAGAGATCTGTCCCCTGTAGTTTTGTCTGAACAGGAGTCTGATGACTCTGATGCATCTGAATATGAAGACATGCAACCCCTCTCTGCTTATGAGGATTCTGATGCAGAGGATTCCATTCCTTCAGCCTCTCCCACAGAGGATTTTTCCTTTGGGGAAACCCTTAATACCTTAAGGGATCATTTCCAATGGGAAAGTCAGGACTACCCTCGGTGTAAAAAGACTCGGGGAATTCTTAGATCTTCCACAGCACAGACCCCTGGCCATCCCCCCAGTCTTGGATGTTGTGAAGGGTGTTTTCCTGGAATCCAGTTTGATTCCTGACACCTTCCTTCCTGCACCCAGAAAACCAGACAGGTACTACAGAGTCCCTGACTCACACAAATTTATTTTCAAAAATCCAACTGCTGACCCTGAGGTAATTTCTCAAGGGCCTAAAGCAATTAAAGCAACCTCTGCTAAGAATCCCACCCCCTCAGATAGGGATTCCCGAGCACTAGACAAATGGGTAAAAAGTATACACTTCAGCTACTCTTGCTATCAGAGCACTAAATTGTCAGTTCCATATGCTAAAATTTCAGCAACATACCCTGGAACTCCTCAAACAAAAATGTCTTCCTTTCCTGCTTGTGCAGAATCTAAAGAGTTAATGCATTCTGCAAGTCAAGTAACTAAGCACACCTTGCACTGTGGTTTTGACACCCTAGAAGCTTCTTGCAGGGCAGCAGTTACCGGATCTTTCCTTAGAAGGCATGCATGGCATAAGGAACAGCCCTTGCCAGACCATGTTAAATCTAAATTGTTGGATGCCCCCTTGCACAAAGACAACTTATTTGGCACTAAGGCAGAACAGGTCTTAAAAAAGATGGAAGAAAAAGCAAAACCTATGCAGACAGTTAAGGATTTCTTACAGGTCCAGCCACCCAGGTTCAGCAGGCATTGTCCCACCAAGCACTGGTCCTTTTCTGCTCCCACCAGGTCAGTTTATCCCAAACCCTGGGGAACCAGACCCCCAAGACAGCAGCCACATGGAATGCAGAGATCTAAGCAGACCTCCACTTCAAAACCAGGGAGTTCTAAGACACCCCCTTATGGTAAGAACTCACAAAGACTCTCCTCCCCACCCCCTCCTTCTGCCCACCTTCACTTACCCCTAGGAGGAAAACTTTCCTTTCACGCAAGCACCAGGGCCACCATTAACAACAACTGCTTTCTCAACATAGTGTCCCAGGGATACAAATTTTCTTTTTCATACCCTTCCAACTCCAAAAGGGTTCCCAGATCTACCTCCAAACCAGTGGGCAGAGGCAGAAAAGCAAGTCCTTTCCCTGCTCTCTATGAGGTCAGTAAGCACGTTCCTACAGAACAGAAAGGCCAGGGTTTCTACGCCAGACTTTTTCCTGGTACCCAGAAAAGAGGTCACCTGGCACCCCATCCTCAATCTATCCATTCTAAACACCTTCCTGGTGATCCCAAAATTCAAAATGCTCACCCTCCAGCAGCTGCTACCCATGCTCTCCAAGGATGCTTGGCTAGCCACCCTTGACCTAATAAAGGCCTACCTCCACATTCCTATCAGGGAATCATGCAGGAAATATTTCCATTTCAGGGCAGGATCTCAGCACTTTCAGTTCTCTGCACTTCCCTTTGGCTTATCTACTGCTCCCAGAGTTTTCACAAAATGTCTGGCTTCGGCCATTGCCTTTTACAGACAAAGGAATATGCAGATTTACCCATACTTAGACGACTGCCTAATTCAGGCAGACAGCCAGGAAAAGCTGCTCAAGTACCTGGCCTTTGTAAAGTCCCTACTAACCTCTCTAGGGTACACAATCAATGAAAAAAAATCCAAACAGGTACCCACCCAAAGGATTATATTCCTGGGAACAAGCCTGGACACAGCATCCCAGATGGCATTCCTTACACCAGAAAATCAAACTTTCCTTTTATCTGAAGAAGTCAGTTATTCATACTGACGAAAACGTGATTTTACAATATTAACGTTTATATTAAACAATTTTTGTGGTTGCGGTCTCTCCCTTATCTGGTTTTTGGGTTTGTGAGTTCTGCTACATTCCACTAGAGTCTCTGGTGGTGAAACTTTCCTGTCAACCTACTTCTCTCAACTAGCCACCAGACTCCAGCTATCTGCAAGGAAAATCCTGCAAGCTCTGGGGTTCATGGCATCTTTCATTCTACTCGTTCCATATGCCAGACTGCATATGAGGAAACTTCAATGGTACCTAAAAGCCTTTGGTGTCAACACTTTCAAGACCTGGAGTCTCTTTTACCTATAATACCTTGCCTCAGTAAAAGATTTTCTTTGGTGGGTAACAGCATGTTCCTACAACACGGAACTACCTTTCTCACCACCCCCTGCCACCCAGACCCTCACCACAGATGCATCAGACTATGCCTGGCATGCACACCTGGACAAAGGGCCAATGGACCCACAGCAAATTCATCTGCACATCAACCAAAAAGAGATGATAGCTGTCCAGCATGCCTTGATAGCTTTCATGCCCCTTCTCTCCCCAGGGGCTCTCCTGATCAAAATAGGCAACACCACTGTGATGTGGTATATCAACAAGCAGGGATGGACTCACTCCTACCCTCTATGCAGGCTGGCCATGACCCTTTGGCACACAGCCTCTGCCATGCAACTCCACCTGTTAGCACAATTCCTACCAGGTTCTCACAACTCTCTGGCAGACCACTTAAGCAGAAATCTTCTGGACCCACACGAGTGGCAGCTCAACAGAAGAACCTTTGCCCTAATAACTCAGAAATGGGGCACCCCGAAGGTCGACCTCTTTGCCTCCCACACCAACCATCAGCTCAGCAAGTTCTGTGCCAGGGAGCATCACTGCATGGCTGGGAAAGTGGATGCCCTGCCCTAGGACAATCTGTTGGTCTATGACTTTCCCTCCACTACCTGTCATCCCCAGGGTACTGCTCAAAATAAAGGAGGTAAAACCAAGGACAATTCTTATAGCTCCAGACTGGCCTCATCAGCACTGGTACCCCTTGCTGTACAGTTTATCCCTACTACCACCATGGCATCTTCCTCAGATTCCAAACCTCCTGACCCAGAGGGAAAGGGAATTCATGCATCCCCAATTGCAGACACTCAATTTGGCAGCTTGGCTTATTCCCTAACCCCCGATCAATCTGCCAACCTCAGTAAACAGGTTCTAGATTTTATACGTGAGGCCAGATGCCCTAGCACTAGAAAGTCTTATGCTGACAAATGGAAAAGGTTTTGCACTTGGATTCAGGCTAAGGGAGCCAATACGGCACAGCCCTCCCTCTCTCTCATCCTGGATTACTTAGCTGACATAAATCAAAAAGTGCAGATAGGTAATTCCGGTTTGAATCGTACCAATTTTATTGCAAGTTCAGAACACGAAGACTCACTTTTTGATTTATTGGTTTGTTTGTGCAGAAGTTTGCAGTATTTTATCTTTACTTAGCTGACATGCTGCACAGTGGCCTCACTTTTTCCTCTATTAAAATTCATGCCTGTGCTATCTCTGCTCATTTACCCACTGATCAGCCCCTTTTCTCACACCCTTTGATCAAGCAGTTCCTAAGGGGGCCTAGCAATTTGATGTCACCCAGAAGAGCACCATCCCCAACTTAGGACCTTAACCTTGTGTTGGAAAAGCTCACCCTGCCCCCCTTCAAACCAGCCTCTTCAGCAGAGCTAATATTTCTCTCCTGGAAGACAGCTTTCCTTCTGGCCATCACTATAGCCAGAAGGGTCTCCGATCTGCAAGCACTCATGGCTGTGGAACTCATCATCTTCCATGCTGACAGAGTATCCCTCAGGACTAACCCATCTTTCATGCCCAAAATGGTGTCCAGTGTGGCTCTCAACCAATCCATTCATTTGCCTACCTTTTTTCCTAACCCACAGAACAAGGGGGAAAGAATCCTGTACTCTCTAGATGTGCACAGACAGCTCAGATTCTATCTAGACAGGACCAAATCCTTCAGAAAGTCTGATCAATTGCTGGTTAGCTTTGCTGTAGGGGCAGAGGGCAAAGACATCTACAAACAAACCATTTCCAAATGGATAGCACACTGCATCCATTTCTGCTACAAACAACACGGAAAACCTCCCCCAAGGGGGTCAGGACTCACTCCACCAGAGCAGCCTCCACCTCTGCAGCTTTCCTCAGAGGAGTCCCCACCAGGGACATCCTGGAGGCTGCCACCTGGACATTTGTTCACACCTTTAACAAACATTACCACCTGTCTGTCTCCTCCAAATTCAGGGCAGGGTTTGCCTCTGCAGTCTTGCAGGGCATCCTGGCCAGCCCCTAGTTTCCCTGACTGCCTCCACACATTTCCTCAGCTTTGGGAATCAACCCAAATGTGATGACTGCAACAGTGAAACACAAAGAACATTGTACAGTTGTGTACACTTAACATAAATGTAGATGTTCGAGTGTATTCACTGTTGCAGTCCTGGTTTCCCTTCCTCCATCCCCCCTCTTCTTTCTTCTCTTTCCTTACAAGGGACATATTGGTATTTACTTTCTACTGGTGGGGTTCCTCCAACAGAATTTGGCTCCCACTTGGGGGCTCTTGACAGGTTAGGGCAAGAAAAACTGATGTAAGGGCATCGGCTGCCTTACTTTATACTACTGATGACCATACATCAGTCCTGAAGTGACAGCAACTGACGCAGAAATAATAAGCCTCTGGTATTCGGGCCGGCCAAGGGCTACCCTAGCAGGGATAACCCAAATGTAATGACTGCAACAGTGAATACACTCGAAAATCTACATTTATGGTAAGTGTACACAACTGTACATTTCCTGTCATGGCAGAAAAGACCCACCCCATAGGGCATTCCTTTCCTACCCAAAAATCAGCTTCACCTAATTCCCCACATTATCAAGGTTCTAACAGGCACAAGGCACCATAGAACCCATCACATTAGGAGAAGAAGTAAAAGGTTTTTACTCCAGACTTTTCCTCATACCAAATCGGATGGACCATGGAGACCAATTCTGGACTTATCCCTTCTAAATCATTTTCTAAAAGTCCCCTCTTTCAGAATGTTGTTCCTACAGAGCCTGCTACCACTATTGCCACCACAAGCATTCATGGCCACTTTGGACCTGAAGGAGGCATACCTCCACATTCCCATACTCCCAAACCACAAGAAATACTTATGTTTTGCTGGGCCTTGCTCTCAATTTCAATTTACTACCTTGCTCTTTGGTTTGTCCGCTGCACCAAGGGTTTTCACAAATGACTAGCTCCCGCCATAGCCTTCTGCAGGACCAAGGTCATGCAGATCTATTCCTACCTAGACAATATTGTGATTCTTGCAGAACAAGAGGACACCCTCAAAAATCATCTCCAGTTCCCTATGTCCCTGCTTCAAAGACTAAGTTTCACACTGAACCTCCCCAAATCATCCCTAGCCCCAGAACAAGGCAAGGTCTTCCTGGGGTGCAGGATTTGGACAGAACTAATGATACATTTTTACCCCAAAACAAAGTAATCTCCCTGACAAACCATTTCCAAGACCTCCTCCAGCTAGACCTGTCAGCAAGACAATTTATGTGCCTTCTGGGTCTTATGGCAGCCACCATCCCCATGCTTCCTCTAGCCAGGATGCACATGAGGAAGCTACAGTGGTATTTAAAGAATGTATGGTCCCAGTACAGCCATCCTCTAGACTTCCAAATACCCTTCCTACCTTGTCTAAAACAGAACTTAGGTGGTGAATAGAACAGGTTCAAAGGAATCCAGGACTACCCCTCCTACCCCCCACACCAGCTCAACATATGCACACAGATGCATCAAATCTGGGCTGGATGGGCTACCATGAAGGGACTCAAGGTACAAGCACCTTTGCAGGCATCCCTCTTGAGGAAGCATATCAATGTCAGAGAAATGACAGTGGTTCATTTAGCCCTAAAAGCTTTTCTCCCTATCCTTCAGCAAGGCCCTCTGCTAATCTTCACAGACAACACTGCGGTCATATGGTACATCAACAAACAGGGGGGGGGGGACCAGGTCCTACCTTCTATGCAGGCTGGCAATGCAAATTTGGGAATTAGCCTCACAGAACAACTTATCCCTACAAGCAACATACATCCCTTCTCAGGACAACCTTCAGACAGATGGTCTAAGCAGATCATTCTCTCTACATCATGAGTGGATATTACACAGGGAAGTTTTCCTAGACCTTATCCACTGATGGGGTACACCACATATAGATCTGTTTGCCTCACCCCCCTAGAACAGACAGCTGACAAAATTCTGTACCAAACACCACTCTTCCCTAGCTTGGAGAGTGGACACTTTCACCATCTCATGGAGGGGATGGTTTCGGTATGCCTTTCCACCCTTCCCTCTCATTCAGAAAGTCCTCCTGAAGATCAGGAGAGACATGCCAAAAATCTTGCTGGTGACTCCCTATTGGCCAAGGTAGCATTGGTTCCCCCTTCTACAATCTCTCACCAAGGGCAATCACCACAAGTTACCTCACAAGATGGACCTACTCACACAACAAAAGGGAACTCTCATCCATCAACACCTAGAAATGCTGAGCGTAACTCCCTGGGTGATAAACGTATAGTACCCTTCAGACACCGCTACACAGAGGACATGCTTTCTATCCTGCAGGAGGCCAGGGAACCGAACACAAGGAGATCCTACATTTCTAATTGGGACAGATTCTCCAAATGGTGTCTTTAAAGACATAAGGACCCCCTTCTAGCAGATGTCCCTTTAGTCTTAGCTTATGTGTGTGAACTGATTAAAGCAGAGCTGTCATACTCCAGTGAAAGTGCACCTCTCTGCTATCTCTACATGCCTACCCCTGGAACCTCCTTTACTCTCCAGGTTGGATGTTAAATTGTTCTTAAAAGGGGGTCTTACACATAAGACCACCCAGAAAGCCTACCCCACCACCCTGGGATCTAAATTATTTCCTGGAGAAACTTACGCTAACTCCATTTGAACCAGCCACTTCTGTATCCTTGCAGATGTGCACATGGAAAACAGTTTTGCTGGTAGCCCTCACTTCATCAAGACTGGTATCAGAGTTACAGGCACTCATGGCATGCCCTCCTTACACTATCTTCCATAAAGACAGGGTGACCATGCGCAGCAATCCCTCCTTCATGCTCAAAGTGGTCAATAAGCTTTCCCTGAATCAGTCCATTCACTTACCTACCTTTTTCTCCTCTCCCCAGAATGACAGAGTATACTACACTCCCTGGATGTTCACAGACAATTAAGATTTTATCTGGACAAAACCAAGTCCATCAGAAAATCAAATCAACTCTGTTTCCTTCCATCCCAGAGCCCTGGGCAAGGCAGTCTCCAAACAGCTATTTCCTGTTGGATCAGGAAAACCATCCTTTTCTGTTACTCTTACCATGGAAAAGACCTGAATTAGGGGATCAGGGCTCATTCTTCCAAAGCCTTCTTCAAAAGCGTAGACACAGCTACCATCCTTGAAGCAGCCACCTGGTCCACTGTACATACTTTCACCAAACATTACAAACTGGACCATATCTCCAGAGGCAGAACAGGTTTCACAAGAGCAATCCTGCAAGCATTTCTGGAATCAGGTACCTCTACCTCCACCCTTCCTCTTTCCTGAGCTGTGGTACTCTCCCACAGTAAGAATACTGCAACATGAGAATAGAAGGACATAGAATAGTTGTGTAAAATCTTACCATAACCATAGATGTCCTTCTCTTCCATGTTGCAGTATTCCTTCCCTCTCTCCTGATCCCCTATTTTCATATCTACAGGTCAAGAGCCCTTCACAGAGCCCCTACCAGCACTTGGGTCATTTTTGGGCAGTATATGGCATTCCATCAGTCTGAAGGACATCTGTTGGCATCTCCTAGGCTATTGATTGATTGGGCAGTTAGTTA
Source organism: Protopterus annectens (assembly GCF_019279795.1). Classification (NCBI taxonomy): domain Eukaryota; kingdom Metazoa; phylum Chordata; order Ceratodontiformes; family Protopteridae; genus Protopterus; species Protopterus annectens. The sequence goes on along the minus strand of NC_056733.1, from coordinate 1,086,555,463 downwards.
TGAGGTCTGTGCATGCAGACATCACATTTAAGGTTCCTGGTTTATGGCCCTATGTGTGTGATGTCCCACGCACCAACAGCAACCAGGCTGAAAGCTTTTGTATAGGAGCCAATGTTCAGGTTGCCTGAGGCGGAGGATCCCACAGTAAGAATACTGCAACATGGAAGAGAAGGACACCTATAGTTATGGTAAGATTTTACACAACTATTCTTTATCAAAGTAAGCCGGTCTTCCATTGTAAAAAAGGATTTTTTTCCAATCCTCTATTAGACTCTTGACTATATTTATTAGATATGTATAACCTACCCTTAAGGAAACCACTGTAAAAAGCTTCACCAAAGCCAACTTCATGCTTCTTAAGTCAGACGTGACAAACTTCACTACACCCACACAGATGGAAAATAGTGGCACGACTGCTGAGTCATACACAAATACACTGTATAAGCACATACACGAGTGCATGGGCCATGCCATCCCCAACAGAACCAAGACGCTATCCTCCAGAAAAAGGAAGCCAATCTGGTGGTCCCCTGTCATAAACAAGCTCTATAACAGAAGGAAGTAACTGTTGCAGAAAAGAGTAAAATCCCAAGATTGCAGGAACTCCCTGGTCAGCCTCCACAAGAAGCTGAGATCCCTCAAAAAATCCTCCAAAGCTAGTCACGAAAATAAAGTTGCCTTGGATGCTAAAGACAACCACAAAGCCTTATACAGCTATGCCAAGAATCTCAAGAGCAACACTCAGATCTGCTCTGAACTACAGCACAATGGCACTACATTTACCGAACCAACTGATATTGGCAACATCCTGGCAGATGAGTTCAGTGGTAACCACCCCCCACCCCCCCTAAAGGGCCCATCCCCATATCAGATGATCGCAAAGCCCCTGAATTCATGGCCGCACACGTGAAGACTGCACTCTCCAAAACCAAGAACACAGCATCCAAGGGACTGGTCAACATCCCAGGCTGCGTACTGCATGAACTACAGAATGAACTGGCACCCCACCTAAGTACCGTGTTCAACCATAGCCTCACTTCAGGCTTTGTGCCTATGGAGTGGCGCACAGTGACAGTTATCCCAGTCCACAAAGGGGGTGCCATCACAGACTCCGGGAACTACCGATCTCCGTATTCCGAAATGGCTTCGGTAAGCCATCCAACTACCGATATTCTGAAAAAAAAATGTAAGGATAAAGACAGAGACAGACCGCACAGGTCCAAAGCTGCTGACGACGCTTCCATTAAGCTAGTCACTAGTTCCCCGGTACTCAGTGAGGCACTTTCACAACCCCTGATGCCCGCTTCAATGGATTCACAGGCCTCTATCGAGACCTGTTTGTAGTCTGGTATGCCGTGAGACTCTTCTTCGACTATGGAACCTGCGGATGTCTCTACCTTGGATGGGTCCAGAGCTGCTGAGCAGGCACTGGCGTCTGAGGAAGTTCTTCACACTACTGATGTTTGACACAAAATGACAACTTCAGTTCTGTCTAAAACTACCGAGAGGCCAAGAGTATGCGGTACACCTAGAGAACTGATGACCAAAGTGCATGCATCTGCTCCCTTGCCACAACATCAAATGCTTAGAATGGCAGAAGACCTTATTATGCTAATTAGGGGAAGTCAGCCTTCCCCTGCTAAGAGAAAAAGAGACCAGTCCCCAGCAGCTTCAACAGACCAAGAGTCCGGCGACCCTGAGGTATCTGATTATGAAGACATGCCCTTATCTGCTTATGAGGATTCAGATGCAGAGGAATCCATTCCATCTGCCTCTCCTCCAGAGGACTTTTCTTTTGGTGAAACCTTACATACTTTAAGACAGCATTTCCATTGGGAATGCCAAGACTATCCTCAGTCCAAAAAGAGACTCAAAGAATTTCTAGATTTGCCACAACATAGGCCTTTAGCAATACCCCCAGTCCTGGAAGTTGTTGATGATGTCTTTATGGAATATAGTCTTACTCCTGATACTTTATCCCCTGCTCCTAGGAAATCAGGCAGCTACTACAGAGTACCTGACTTTCACAAATTCCTTTTCAAAAATCCTACTGCTGACCCAGAGATCATTTCCCAGGGGGCCTAAAGGTATCAAGGCAACTACAGCTAAGATCACCACCCCTTCGGACAGAGATTCCAGAGCTTTGGACAGATGGGGTAAGAAAGTATATACCTCAGAAACTCTCACCCTTAGGGCTTTGAATTGTCAGATGTTCTTCGTGTTTCACTGTTGCAGTAATCACACTAGGGTTATCTGCCTGCAGGTAGCCCTCAGTCAGCCCGGATACCAGAGTCTTAGTATTTATGTGTCGGATGCTGTCGCTTCTTCCATGATGTCAGGTTGTCAGGGGTATAAAAACAGGCAGCTGACACCATTACATCAGTCTTTCTTGCTGAGGAGGAGCCCGAAGTAGAAGCAGTTCACAAGTGCCGGTTGGCCACTACCTGAAATTTTTGTTTTTCGAGTTGATAATCCTGAAGTATTCTAAAGCTAAGTACCCCATTGGGGATCCTTTTTTCTTGCTCTAACCGATGTCAGAAAAAGTTAACAATTGTCTTGCCTGTGGAAAGCAAATACCTCACAGAGATTTTCATTCTTACTGCTTCACCTGTTCAGGGCCAGACCACAACGTCCCTCGCTGTCAGTTTTGTGCCTTGTTTAATGCCCTGACCATTCATCGTCGGGCTATTTTTGTTGCTAAATTCTTTCTCTCTCGATCTCTGTATTCCCAAATGGCTTTGGTAAGCCATCTGACTACTGATCTTTCAAAAAAACGTAAAGGTAAAGACAGAGACAGACCGCATAGGTCTAAAACTGCCAACAACGCTTCCATTAAGCTAGTCACCAGTCTGCCGGTACTCAGTGAGGAGCCTTTGCAGCCCCTGATGCCCACTTCTTTGGATTCACAGGCCTCTGCTTAGACCCATTCGGAGTTCGGTATGCTGTGAGATGCTTTTTCGACTGTGAAACCAGCAGATGTCTCTACCTTGGATGGGTCCTTAGCTGCTGTGCAGGCACCAGCTTCTGAGGGTATTTTCCAACCTACCGATGTTCGAATCAAACCGTTGACTTCTTTTTTAGCCAAAAATACCGAGTTACTTAGGCCCAGAGTACACACTATATCTAGAAAACTGACAGCCAAAGCACATGCTTAGGACCCCATTCCACAAAAACAAATGCTTAGAATGGCTGAAGACCTTATAACACTAATTAAGGGAAGCCAGCCTTCCCCTGCTAAGATACAAAGAATTCAGTTGCCTTCAGATTCTACAGACCAGGAATCAGATTACTCTGACCTTTTTGATTATCAGGACATGCTCTTATCAGCCTATGAGGATTCAGATGCAGAGGAATCAATTCCCTCTGCCTCCCCTCCAGAGGATTTCTCTTTTGGTGAAACCTTGCATACTTTAAGAAAGCATTTCCACTGGGAATGCCAAGACTATCCTCAGTCCAAAAAGAGATTCAGAGAATTTTAGAGCTACCTCAGCACAGGCCTTTAGCTATTCCCCCTGCCCTAGATGTTGTGGATGATGTTTTCTTGGAATCCAGTCTGACTCCAGACACCTTACCTCCGGCCCCTAGGAAACTTGACAGGTACTACTGACTACCTGATTCCCACAAGTTTCTTTTCAAAAATCCTACTGCTGATCCAGGGATCATTTCTCAGGGACCTAAAGGTATTAAGGCTACTACAGCCAAAAATCCTACCCCTTCGGACAGGGATTCCAGAGCTTTAGACAGATGGGGTAAGAAGGTATATACCTCTGCAACTCTTGCTATCAGGGCATTGAATTGCCATTTTCACGTGCTGAAGTTCCAGCAACATATTATGGATCTCATTAAACAAAAAATGGTAATATTTCCAGATTGTACAGAAAATAAAGATTTGCAAGAGCTTATGCATTCTGCAAACCAAGTTAGTAAGCATACTTTGCAGTGTGGTTTTGATGCCCTAGAAGCATCTTGCATGGCTACAGTCACTGGCTCTGTACTGAGAAGACATGTTTGGCTGAAGAAGCAGACATTGCCAGATCATGTCAAATCCAAATTACTAGGCGCTACTTTACATAAGGACATTTTGTTTGGCACCAAAGCAGAAGTTGTTCTTAAAAAGATGGAAGAAAATTTAAATCTATGCAAACTGTTAAATAATTCTTACAAGTGCCACCACCTTGATTCAGTAGGCATTGCCCTTCAAAACACTGGTTCTTTCCAGCCCCCTCCAGGCCTTCCCAAACAAGACCCAGGGTAAACAGAACACCCAGACTACAGTCTCAGGGTATGCAGAGATCTAAGCAATGGAGTGCTCCCACCCCTAAAACAGGGAGTGGTAAGCCACCTCCCTATGGAAAAAGTTCACAATGACTTCTTAACTCTACCTCCCACCCCTACCCAATTCCTTCTGCCCCTAGGAGGTAAACTTGCCCTTCATGCAAAAAACTGGATGTCCATCATTCAGGAAGATGGGTCCTCAACATTATATCCCAGGGGTACAAATTTTATTTCCATTCACTGCCAACTCCAAGCGGGTTTCCAGACCTTCCTCCAAACCAGTGGGCAGAGGCTCAAAACTAAGTTCTTTCCCTGCTCAACATCAGAGCTATTCAGCCAGTTCCAGTAGAACAAAGGGGTCAGGGTTTCTACTCCAGATTATTCCTGGTACCCAGGAAAGAGGGCTCTTGGCACCAAATCCTGGATCTTTCAATTCTCAACACCTTCCTGATGATCCTAAAATTCAAGATGCTTACTCTGCAACAGCTTCTTCCTATGCTAGCCAAGGATGCCTGGTTAGTCACCCCAGACTTAAAAGAAGCTTATCTGCACATCCCCATCAGGGAATCATGCAGGAAATATCTATGTTTCAGGGAAGGATCTATGCATTATCAGTTCTCTGCACTTTCCTTTGGCTTATCTACTGCACCCAGGGTATTCACAAAATGCCTGGCTCCAACCATTGCATACTGCAGGCAGAGAAATATCCAAATTTACCCATACTTGGATGACTGCCTGATTCAGGCGGACAGCCGGGAATTGCTGCTTCACCAGCTAGCATTTGTAAAAAGCCTTTTCACTTCTTTGGGTACACCATCAAAGAAAAGAAATCACAACTAGTGCCCAGTCAAAAGATTGTGTTCCTGGGAACAAGCATGGACACAACTTCCCAGATGGAATTTCTCACTTCAGAAAAAGAAGTCTATCTGACAGACTACTTCAAGCAAATTGTCTGATATGATTAATACAATTGAGGATTCAAAATGGCTGCCATCCTGTAAGCAGTGTTTTCACAGAGCTCTGCCACTCACCTACAATTCAACAGCTAATTTTAAAGACTGAAAGCCTTTTTAAGGTATAATAACACTACAGGATAAACAAGACTTCTTACCCACAACATTTACCAACCTTGCTGAGGGAGAGAGAACCTCTAATACGAAGGATTGTACCTGATTTGTCTGACTCTTCTGGGGCTGTTCCAGACTGCATGTGCTCTAGGCCTCGGAGGCCTACTACTCCTGTGAAGAAAGAGGGCATTGAATAGTATACATAATCATGTTAAAAGAACTAGACCACATGGAAACTCAAACCACTAAAGCAAAATTCTCAACTATAGCCTCCCCAGAAAAGGAGGTTACCACAAAGAGGGCCAGGACGACTAAACAACAAGAGGCATCTAAGGCACCACCAATAACATCAAAAGAGAAACCTGACTTAAACTACATGGAGGAACTAAAGACTGCCCTGCAACCCATTCAGTCAGCAATCCAAGACCTCTCACAACAATTTAAAACTTTTAATGTCTCCATCGACAGAATATTAACTAGAATGGATAAAACTGAAGCAAAGGTTCTAGAAAATGAGATAAAAATTGATAAACTACAAAAGCAGCAAAGTAATAATGACACAAACATAAAGAATATACAACAAAAGTTAACAGACCTCGAAGCCAGGTCCAGACGCAACAACCTCATCATTAGAGGCATCCCAGAACAGGTCACACAATTGGACTTACTGGAGAACATTTCTGAAATTTTCTCTGCATTTCTGGATAAAGAACCTCTTTCAGACAAATTAATCATAGAACGGGCACACAGAGCCTTAAGACCTGCATCTGACAAGCGTAATCCGAGACCTGTGTACGTTAAGCTCTTAAACTACCAACATGTCTACAAACTAATAAGTGCAGCAAAAAGGAAAAAAATACATAGATTGGAAGAACAATAAAATATATCTATCTCCGGATCTACCAATTCCAATCAAACAGGAAAGACAAAAGCTAGCCCCTTTCTGCGCCTTTTTGATCAAAAAGCAGATAAGATTTCAAATGAGGTATCCCAATACCCTCATTTTCACCCACCAGGGAGTTCAACTCTCGGCACAAAGTTATGTTGAAGCGGCTGCGGTCTTCAAAAAGACCTTCAATGAATGTCCGGACAAACCAGACCTAAAGGTTTAAATTTCCTCTTATAAACGAGAGCGACTGTGAGACAGTTCTAAACAATCGTATTATTCTGCGCTGAAAATCACAGACCGACCTTGCATTCTGATTTCCTTGGTCCCCTCATAACACTCAGCGTCAGTAGGATCCATTACCCTCGAGGCATCACTTCAACTGGCCCTACTCTGCAGTCACGTCGCCATATCTCAAATTGCCATTTATGGATCTTTGACCCCAGGAGTTCCCTGCTTCCTAAGCGCCCTTAAAGGCATATAGCCTATTAATGCAGACATGATTTGCAGGCTCTATAAGAAACAGGAGATGTTGATTTCTGGAGCATGCAAGAGGACACAACATGCACTGGCTTTGGGAATGTGGATACACCAGCAATGAAGTTTTCCGGTGCTTTCTCCCTTTCAGTTGCCTTCTCAATTGCTTATAACAGGCAGGAGAGTGCTGCGCACCCTGAGACTACATAATCAAGCGGATTTATGTCGATGCAACATGCGGTAACATTCATATGCAAGTATCTCCAGTAGATATAGTACAATCACAGTTCTTGGCTTCTGAAGTAGCATCTACGCACTTAATGTTCACAGTAGATGCTAACATATCCGACATGGCTTCACTGAGTTGCGCTTTTATTCCATGTAATGTTCAAATGTATGAGATTATCCTGACTCATAGCATCTCTCCATGTACTGCTTATAGCGTGCTCTAGAGGTCGCTGTTTCACTTGCTTTATAAACTTTTAGCACTACGGCTCTTTCTGCTCAAGTGAATGAGCCTGTCTTGATTTAAAACATTTCTTCCTGAGCTGTTATTATTAGACTTTTGAGGATTTTGGGATATACCCACAACAATTACTATGATATTAGAATTAACCTGCCTTCTGAGACTTATTAACTTGCTCATTAGTAGATAACATTTAACGAGGGTTTTGTTCATAAGTACAGGGGTCCTGCACCACTTTCTTCTTGTGCTTTCATACCATCAGGGTCTCTAATCTGTGTATTGTATTTCTCTGCGCCTTTCATACAGACAGATGTTGCAGTCATACTTTGTTAAAACCAAGTGGTGCAGTGGTTAACACTATCACCTCACAGCAAGAGGTTCTCGGTCACTTCTCGGCTGGGTGCCTTCTGTGTCTGTGTTTGCATGTTCCCGTCTCCCGGTGGGTTTCCTTTTCCTCCGGTACTCCGGTTTCCTCAGACATTCAAAGACATGCATCATTTCTCCCTCTCCTCCCGAACAAAAAAAAAAGAACCTGGTCGGGACCCGTAGTGAATAGCTTAATAACGTTAACAAAATGCCATTATTAAGCCATTTCGGGGAAAATGATGCTTATTGAAGTTTTGTTAATTGAAATATTACTGTGTTTGGACCTATCCCAGCATTAAGGTGGAGTGTTGAACCCTTGCATAGCTTTCAGATTGTTATACCTATAGTCAGTGTACCTTGATAGTCATTGCTACAATAATACTCTGACAGACCCTAGGGTATATGTTGGTTAATTCTGTCTTGGGGGAGGGGGGGTTAACTCCATACTCTCCTTCTGTAAATAAAAAGTAGTTACTGAGAATCTATGAAGGCAATAGCCTCTCTTGTAACTGGACCTAAGGTCAGCAGTACAACACAGGAACTTGCAACTATGGAGAACATTAGATTTTATATCACAACATTAGTTGGTATTCTAGATCTGCAGTTGTGCAGGGACCGATATTCCACCTAACTGTTTTTAAACCATTCTGATGCATTGAGCAATTTTAACTTTGATGTAACTCGGATGCTGTGATTGAATGCTTTTACATAGTGATCCACCAGTTTATAGTAACTAAAAGTTCTTCATTATTTGATCTAAATACTGCATCTATTAGGAAGTTATGACCATCTCAGTCCTTTTATGAGTTCTTAAAACTTGAAAAGGAACCTGAGGAGCTCAAACGTGTGTCATTTGTATTTATTGATAATTAATATAGCATTATTTAGTGCTGCATTTTATACACTTTTGTATTTTTTTCTGGTATGTTTAGCTGATTATTCTGTCAGCTTCTTCTTCTATACCATGTCTTTCTGTCTAAAAAATTATACCCTTCTCAGGTCCCATTCCTCTATTTATCTTTTCTCCTGTCTTTCACCCCAGTTATAGTTTAGTAGATTGTCTCTCTTCTCGGTTTGCCACTCACTCTTAAAACTTCCTGTTGCAGTGTTCTGTAAGTTTCACCTCTGCATAAGTGTCTTTTCCCCTCCAGCATAGAACATTTAACCCATTAACACTATTTTTAACACTTTTGATTGCTGGTAACTATTTGCAATTGGTGTATTTCATTGTGATGGTGAAAAATGGGAAAATCAGACTGAATTATTCCTGTCTTACAGACTGTAACCCTCACATGTGAATATAGTCAGATGTTGGAGTGTACCCGAAATTCTGGTGTAGTGATGTTTAAACCGCATATTTAGTGGGCACAGTAAATGGCTACAGGTATGATATAGCCCGTTTGTGGCGAACCTACATTAACTTTGGGCATTACTGCATTTAATGTGCAAATGAATGAGCCTACCCTGATTCATAGCATTTTTTCATGTACTACTTATATGATACTTTAGAGGTTTTTTATTTCCTCTCTTACATTAACTATACCATTACTGCTTTTATTGTTCAAGTGAATGAGCCTGGTTTCATCCATAGCATTTCCTCATGTACGGCTCTTAGTGTACTTTAGAGGTTTTTGTTTCATGACATAGGGAATGGCCGCTAGCACTGGTCAACATATATTCCTGTTGAAATGCGTAGAGAACTGCTAGATTAGTTTAAACACCATGCATACACTGGCATCTGGATACATGCATCAGAAAGACCTTTTAAATGACTTAGAAGACTAATGCCAATGTGACAAGAGCCAAGGAAATGCCAAGGCGTTGGTCCTGGTATGGCCTAGCTACACCCCGTGCTTCTGTTTTTTCTTACCTCACTGGTCTTTCACCTCAGACAAAAAAGCAACTCCGATATCTGGTTGTACTTTAGATGGTTACTGACCAGTTTATGAGAAATCTTGTATATGGCTCATGAAAGGGGGGAAATAGGTGGAAAGACAGGACTAAGCAAAGTCACTGAACGTGACCTTTGTCTCACACCATCGGCAGAATCTCCAGTGCGATAGAAACTGAGGGAACCAGCATGGGAGAATAAGAAGTTGGGATGGGTCGTCCTCCCATTATACACATATTATGCGCATGATTACAAAAGCCGATTTCATTGGGTATGAAGGATTCTGACAACAATACTCAAGAACGACTAAACACATTGAAGATACCAACGCAACTTAGTAAAGCAATGATAGAGAATTCGAGTTGGGTAATAAGCTAATGCTTTGGCGGATGAGGAGGTGGGAAGCGAGGGGATAGATACAGGGGGGTTTCTTTGTAAGCTTTCTCTGGGATGTCCCTCTCCTCTGTGGGGATCTCTATTTCTGGCTCTTGAAAATACGATTGACCGCTTTATTAACTTTGCGTACAACGCCTCATTAAGCATAAGAACATGGTATGTGATTATTGATGATTAACAATACCATATTGGTAATTAGTATAATTCAAACAAATTCCTTTCATTCACGTTTAGTATAGATGAAAGCTTTAGCTTCTCTATAAGGTTAGGTATCCTAAGTGTTATTATGTAAATAATAGTATGTTGGCTGTTCATCTCTGCATGTTTTTTACCTTTTTCTTTGCTTGGCGGAGATTTGAATGTGCTTTACACTGCATGGGTTAGTTATGCATTTTGGTTCATGCTGTGTTAGGTGGTACTTTCTGGGAACAAGGTCCTGCACCCATCAGGTGATCTCAAGCTCATCCTACTTTACTTTCCCAGATCCTTCCGGGCTTAGGGGGAGGTGGGTAGGCACCGGGATTAAGCGGGAAGGATGTCTTCTACTTGCCCCTGGGTTACAATACAGTCTCACGTCAATATACATTGTTGTCCATACTCCCCATTACATTCCTGATCTCTTAAATGTACTCAGCTTAATTAGAAAATGTGGAACTTAGAATCTTGGAACATTAAGGGGTTACAAACACCTAAAAAAAAAAAATTACTTATGCACCTAATATTGAAATCTTCTGCTAATATTACTTTCCTTCAGGAAACGCATTTACTTAATCATCAATGGGAGCAAGAAAAATTGAGACCCTGGATCAAAAAAATCATAGCCTCAGCAGGCACCATGAATAGAGCTGGGGTGGCCATTATCATTAAAAATAGCTTTGGGCCAGATATTGGTAAGACGGGGTCAGATGATGAGGGTAGATGGTGTTATTTTACTGTAATTCACCCCTTATTAGATAAACCTACTCTATTTCTGAACATATATGCCCCTTGTACCTCTCAACAGAGCTTCTTTATGAAGATATATAACCTCCTCACTTTATTTCCTAACCACTATTATATTGTGGGAGGAGACTGGAATGCAGTGCAGGATCCCAAAACAGATAGGTCGAATCACTGGGCCCGACCTAACATCCCAACACATAAAGACATAACCAAACTGAAAGAAGAGTTCAATTTATTTGACCCAAACATTTTTCTAGATCCGGCTCAGAAAAAACGCAACTACACCTTTTTCTCCACCTGTGCCAAAAGTTGGTCCAGAATAGACTTTTTTCTTATTTCCAAGGTTTTCTACACTATGAATATCTCCTTTAAACAATCTCCTAGATCTATCTCTGACCATTCCAAGATCTCTCTGGGTATACACCGACAAAATAGGGGCTCAACAGATAGAATAGACATCTGTTGGCGGCTGAACCCTAATCTCCTGGGGAGAGAGGAGATTACCTCTCAAATTGATGAATACCTGGATTCCTTTCTTGAATCCAGGAAATCCTTTCAATCCCCTCTAGATTGCGAATGGGCCGCGATTAAATCAATGATCAGAGGCTTCTTGTTAAATAAAGCAGCATACTATAAGAAACTCTATAACAAAAAAGAACGGGATCGTACCTCTCGCCTTCATAAAGTAGAAATGGAATCTCAGGCCAAACACACCCCCATGTTGGAGGAACGTATGATGCAGCTACAAAAAGATTTAATATCTCTACACGCAGAGAACCTGAGTTTCCATGAGATTAAATCACTGGCCTTATATGCAGACGTAATACACTCTCCCTCCAGATTTCTAGCCAGGGTGATCAATCTCACTAAATCCTCCACATTTATACCTGAATTACATTACCAAGGGAAGGATTTCCAACAACCTAACGAGATTATTGAAATTTTTGAGGCCATCTTCAAGCAAACTTAGATCAGATTAAGCTCTTAGAAAGGGAAATAAAGACACAAGAAATTATCTCCGCTATTAACAAGCTTAAGCCTAATAAATCCCCTGGCCCAGATGGATTTACGGCTGAATTTTATAAAGCATTTAGTACGAAAATATCCAAAATACTGAGCCTATTATTTAACTATAGTACCTCCAATGGTTTTAAAGATATACATTTAAATGCCTCCAGAACGATTTTCATTCTTAAACATAATACAGACCCTAAAATCCCCGGGAACTATAGACCCATATCTTTAATTAATTTGGACATGAAAATTCTGGCCATGGTCCTAGCTAACAGGCTGAAAGCTGTTATTTCTCACATCATCTCTCCTGAGCAATCTGGCTTTATCCCGGGAAGACAAACTAACGACCAGACTTTACTACTGGAAGCCATGATTCACCATTCTAATTTAGCCAAACACCCCATGTACGCCTTAGCGATGGATGCATCCAAGGCATTTGACCGCTTGAGCACAAAGTTCTTGTTTGCCACTTTACCCTTTTTTAACATTCCAATCTCATTTATAGACAAAATAAAAACTCTTTACTCCACAGCATACACCACACTATACATATCAATAAATACTCATCTAACAGAATTAACATGGTGAATGGAGTCAGACAGGGTTGCCCCCTTTTCCCACTTCTTTTTAACTTATAAATGGAACCTTTATTCATACTTCTCAAACAAGCCACTTTCCTCCACCCACCTAGTATCTATAGCTTAAAGATTCCCCTTTCGGCATATGCAGATGACCTTAATACATACTTCACTCTTCCTGACTCTGACCAAATTAAAATATTATCTGCAATTAATACATTCTCCAACTTAGCGAATTACAAACTAAATAGGGAAAAATCTTTAATTTTCCCCTTAAACATACACTCTAGATTGCCTAATATAACTTTAGAAGCAGGGATCAAATCGAAAGAACAGCTTCATTATTTGGGTATACAATTCTCCCTAAATAACCATAACTATCTTCAGGATAATGTGGGCAGATATTGGTCAAATATTCAAAACGATATCAATAGATGGTCTAGGCTTAAGCTTCCTTTCTTGGCCAGAACCACAGTAATTAAGATGAACATTCTTCCTAGACTATTATATCTGTTTCATTCAACCACCAGTATCCTACATAATAATTTCTTTAAAAAAGTTATATCTTCTATCTCTAGATTCGTATGGGCCCCTAAATCGGTCAGGATCAGTTACTCTAAACTTATTTATCCTAAAGAGCAGGGGGGTCTGGGCCTACCGGATTTCAAAACTTACTATGAAATAATCAACGCTAGTAGGGTATTAAAGATTACGTCCTATCAGAAAGACAAGGATAAGTGGGCCCTTGGTCATCCTGGGAAACAATTACATTAAATCATTAAAATTTAGTCCTGCAGCACTTCCATTCCTAGATGAAGCAAACATAAGCATATTGAAACGTACAAAAGGTCTACTATATAGCATAAAATCTCTTCAGGCTCTGTTCAAATCTTTGAATCTTTCTCATTCCTTCATGACATTACAACCAATTCATCTTAATCCCAACCTTAAATTGAATGGGCACATGTTAAACTTGGTGCAATACCCACTCCTTTTGAATACCTCTATCTCGGATCTTTTCCCCTTCAGACATCAGACAGTTTCTAACCTAAGAATCAGTTTGAATTTGCCCAAGAAATACCTGACCACGCTACGACAGGTTAGAGAGTTAACAGGAAAGTACCTAGATCATCCCCTGGTCTTGGAGGAAGACATTTCAGCCTGTAGAACATTAAAGAAACTTTTGCTCAGTGAGAAAAAGATGACCTCAAATGTATACAAGGTTATTATGTCACTCAGATATCAGAATGAGTTCATTATCTCAAAATTCTGGTTAAAAAGTAACCCTACCATAAACCAAAGCTCAATATCACAGGCTATAAAACGAAGCTCTAAAACCATTCCCTTCAATAAGTTGAAGTATACTCAGCTGATGATTCTGAACGATGCGTATTTTACTCCAGAAGCATTAAGTAAGATCTACCCTAATCAATCCCCTAAATGCCGCTATTGCTCGAACCAAACTGATGATATCCTCCACCTGTTTTGGAGTTGCAAATGTTCCTATAAGCTTTGGTGTGCCTTGAGAGTGATACTGGAGAAAATCGGATATGAAAAATCCACCCTCTCATGGGAATTTACCATTCTGCACATTCCTCCTCCGGGTGTATCTGAAAGGAAATGTAAAGTTCTAATTCCTATCTTCATGTTAATTAAATATTACATTTCTCTTAATTGGGAGGGATTTAAATGCATAGCTATTAAACACCTCAAGGCCCACAAATATTTGTTTCTCAATATCAAACACAAACCAATTATTAAGGAATTTTGTGGCATTCTATCTGATCATATACTTAAATGAATTTTTTCCTTTTCTGTGCTTTTTGCTCCCTTATGTATGGACAGCATCTCTTTATACCTTACTGTGAGCAACTTATAATACAAGTTCCTGGGCAACATAGAACTTGTACATAGTTCTTTTTTTTTTTCTTTTTTTTCTTGATGTTGTTGATATGTATGATTTTTACTACATGGTTTTGTAATTTGTCTTGCTTTATGTATTTTTCTTTGATGTTCATTGATGTAAATGTTTATTGAAAATTGCAATAAAGAGAATTATATAAAAAAATGATTAATACAATTGAAATGGCCACCAGAACCCAGCTAACTGCAAGAAAAATACTGCAAGTGCTAGGGTTCATAGCCTCATGTATTCTGCTAATTCCATATGCAGACTGCATATGAGGAAACTTCAATGGTACTGAAAAAGTCTTTGGTGCCAACATTCTCAGGACCTGGAAACAGTCATTCCTGTCATACCTTGTCTGAGGGCAGAGTTCCTTTGGTGGGCAGAAGCATGCAACCACAACAAGTGACTGCATTTTACTCTATCACACTCCACCCAAACCCTGCTCACGGATGCATCAGACTATGCATGGGGGGCCCACATGGCTGGTAAATGCATTCAGGTCCACTGGAGCCCAAGCCAAATTCTCCTGCACATCAACCAAAAGGAGATGCTAGCTGTACAGAATGCTCTGACAGCTTTCAGATACCTAATCCTTCCAGGACACCTGCTGATAAAAACAGACACCACAGTTATGTTGCACATAAACAAGCTGGGGGGAACCCATTCTTACCCATTCTGCAGGTTAGCCATGACTCTGTGAAGCACAACCTTGGACAACCAAGTCCATCTGCAAGCTCAATTTCTGCCAGGCAAACAAAATTCACTGGCAGACGACTTAAGGAAAAATCTCCTAGACCCACATGAGTGGAAATTGGAGCCCAGCACCTTCAACCTCCTGATACAGAGGTGGGGGACCCCAGAGGTGGATCTCTTTGCCTTCCCCCATAACCACCAGTTAAGCAAATTCTGCACCAGGAACCCTCACAGCAGGGCCTGAAAATTGGATGCCCTATCCTTTCAATGGGAAAACCTCTCAATCTATGCCTTTCCCCCTCTGCTTCTTCTCTCAAGAGTACTACTCAAGATAAAAGAAGACAGGCCAAGGACAATTCTGATTACCCCAAATTGGCTACACCAGCACTGGTACCCACTCCTGCATAGCCTGACAATGGTGCCACACAGGCACCTACACCAGACCCCTTTCCTGCTGTCACAGCAGGAGGGACAGATTTTGCATCCATAATTACAAACCCTAAATCTTTCAGCCTGGCTTATTCCTTGAATACTCTACCAGCAACTCTAAGTAAACAGGTGCTGGACGTCATTCTTGAAGCCAGAAGGTCTAATACTAGTAAATCCTATGCAGAAAAGTGGAAAAGATATTGTTCTTGGATTTAGTCTAAAGAAAAGGACACAGCTGTGCCCTCCTTACCTCTAATCCTGGATTACCTAGCAGAGCTACTCCACAGAGGCCTAGCCTTTTCCTCCATTACGATACATGCCTCTGCCATTTCGTCTCATTACAACACTTAGCCACCTCTATTTTCTCACCCTCTCATCAAACAGTTCCTGAAAGGGACTAGCAAATTAAGGCCCCCAAGGAGAGCATCCACCCCTGCTTGGGACCTTAACCTTGTACTGGAAAAGCTCACGCTTCCCCCTTTTGAACCTGCTGCTTCAGCAGAGTTAAAATTCCTGTCTTGGAAAACAGCCTTGCTTCTAGCCATCACTTCAGCTAGAAGAGTGTCTAAGCTACAAGCACTGATGGCTGTGGAACCCTTTATTATCTTCCATGCTGACAGGGTTTCCCCTCAAGTCTAACCCATCCTTTATGCCTAAGGTGGTGTCCAGTGTGGCCCTAAACCAATCCATCCATTTGCCAACCTTCTTCCCTAACCCTCAGAATAAAGGGGAAAGGATCCTGCATTCTTTGGATGTGCACAGACAGCTCAGGTTCTACCTTGATAGGACTAAGCCTTTCAGAAAATCTGACCAGCTGCTAGTCAGCTTTGCAACAGAGGGCAAGGCCATTTCTAAACAAACCATTTCCAAATGGATAGCACACTGCATCCATTTCTGCTACAAGCACCATGGAAAACCAACCCCTCAGGGGGTCAGAACACATTCCACTAGGGCTACTTCTACCTCTGCAGCATTTCTCAGGGGAGTCCCTACCAAGGACATTCTGGAAGCTGCAATCTGGAGTTCTGTACACACCTTCACCAAGTATTACCACCTGCCTGTCTTTTCCAAATCCAGAGCAGGTTTTGCAACAGCAGTCCTGCAAGGCTTACTAGCCAGCCCTAACTCTTCTTGACTGCCTCCACCCTTCCTCAGCTTTGGGAATCAACCCAAGTGTGATGACTGTAACAGTGAAACATGAAGAACATAGTACAGTGTACACTTACCATAAATGTAGATGTTCGAGTGTATTCAGTGTTGCAGTCCTGGTTACCCTCCCTACAGCCCCCTGACTTCTTTTGGCTATATCTCTTTTCCTTTTTACTATGCTTAAAAGATTTTTGGTATATTTGCTTTTTTGTTGCAGCTATAACCTTGTTTATATATATATATATATATATATATATATATTTTTTTTTAATTGCTTCCCATTGGGGGGACACCTGACATCTGGGGCAAAAAAAACTGATGTAATGGCGTCGGCTGCATGACTGCAACAGTGAAACATGAAAAACATAGTACAGTTATGTACACTTACCATAAATGTAGATGTTCAAGTGTATTCAGTGTTGCAGTCCTGGTTTCCCTCCCTCCAGCCCCCTGGTCTCTCTCTCTCTCTCTCTTTCTTTCCTCTCTATGCCTTTTACTCACCCCTTTAAGGGGTATTGGTATTTACTTTTTACTGGTGGTGTTTTCCCCCACCATAACTTGGCTCCCTATTTGGGGGGCTCCTGACATTTGGGGCAAGAAAATCTAATGTAATGGCGTCAGCTGCCTGTTTTTATACGTCTGATGATCTGACGTCAGTCCTGGAGCGACAGCATCTGACGCAGAAATACTAAGTCTCTGGTATTTGGGCTGACTGAGGGCTACCTGCAGGCAGATAACCCAAGTGTGATGACTGCAACAGTGAATACACTTAAACATCTACATTTATGATAAGTGTACACAACTGTACTTTCCTCTCTACTCATCCCTTATTAGACCCATCATAGAGTACAATGCCCCATTTGGCACGTACCTCACAAGACATCTGCAACAGCTGGAAAGTCCACAGAAGTACTTCACTAAGAGGATTACTGGCCTCAAACAGATGCCATATGCCGACCGTCTCAAAAAACTCCAGCTCTACTCCATTGTATATCGCCTACTCCAAGGCGACCTCTGCCTAATGTACAAAGCCTTGTCTAACCCTGACCTGATGGACATGCTACACTTAAAGAAATCCCAATCTCTCCGAGCCACATGCTCCAGGGACCTAAACCTTGTCACCACAATAAACAGAACATGCTGGAGGGATAGATTCCTGTCCCAGAGACTTCCCCTACTCTGGAATAGGCTGCCCATTCATGTCAAGCAGAGCTCCTCATTAGCCCTCTTTAAGGTAAATCTTGACAATTGGATGGGAAACAGGAAATTCACCCCAGGGATCACTGCTGTGGCTCTGCTCGACAGGGGCACAGGTAAATAATTTTCTTGGGTGGCAAAAGCCAGGGAACCTCGTTTGGCTAGGCTTGTATAGGCCATTGGGCCAATAGCCTAGTACTCACCTATGAACCTATGAAAATTTAAATTGTTTAAACTATTAGTCATGGAATACAACATTCCTGGTTGGAGGAATAAATCATCCAAATACTTCACCAACTAAACTATATTAAAATGATAGAAATAAAACTGAATCAAACATGTGCTACTGTTTCTTAAAAGAAATAATGATTTTTAAATAATAAAGACTCACTCTTATAAATAAATAAACATAATCTTAATTCAATGTGTGTATAACTGAATATAATTATTGTAGCTGTAACAGAGATTCTATGGATAATAAGGAACTATTCAATGTCAACTAGATATATCATTCACAAGATATTAACTTTGTGTTATTTAAGCTCTATGCATTGATCAGATTCTTGATTTATTATATATTCTTTTCTTTTTTTACATTCAAATGTGATTAGAAACAGGTAAATGACACATGAAAAAACAATGGGCCAGATTCACGAAGCCTCCGTGTAAGAGTTATAACTCTTACACGGAGGCTGCAGTTAAACGGTGTGATGTCAGCATGTCATGCATATGCATGAGGTGCATGAGGCATGCTGAATCACACTAGTAACTCTTACACGGTCCGTGTAAGAGAGTAGGGGGTGTGTCTGTAGGCTAAGCCCTGCAAGCGGACACGCCCCCGGAAGACGAGAATGGCTGAAAGTAAACAGCCATGAGAGAGGCCATGGAAATGTGAATAAACACACTACACAACACATGCCCCGACAGACCATCAGTGTATAAAGTGAAGAGATGTTATAAAATTAAATTAAAACCTGTTTTATTTTTTTTAAACCCCGTAAATGTTTGCTACTGTGTGTGCTCGTGTGCGCGGGTGTGCTACTAGTGCAATTGCAGTTAGCAGTCAGTGGAAAAGGATATAAGAACTAAATATGCAAAGAAAGCCACAAAGTAATAGCTTAGCGGTAGAGTTGCTGGCCTAAGAGTAGGCAGGCAGGGTTCGAGCCCCCACAACAACCTAAGCACTAAAAAGCCCCCTGACAGTATTGTACAAATGTAAAAGTATTCCCTTTTGTAAAATGGAATGAAATGGAGCATATATTGTGAAGTAACACAATAATAAAAATAGTCAGAAATGTACAGATAGCTAAGCTGCTGTGAGACAGACTGCCCGTAGCTGAGTAGTGTTTAAAAAGCTGCAAACTGCGTGCCCGTTGCTAAGCACCGGTTTAACAGGCTGAAACTGTTTGCAACTAGCTGTGCTTAGCTGAACATGTGTCACTAGCCAATTAAGGTTTATCCCAGCGCACACCGTTTGCGCGCCGCTCCCACAAGCTAACTGCCAGTGCGCATGCGTTAGCTCCGCGCAAATGAGCACAGACCTGCTTTTAAGTGCTTAAAAGTGCTTTTGGCATGTTTGATTGACAGGCCCTCAACTCATTTCTGTCAGGAAAATCAAAAATCAGTTGCCAGATTCGAACCCAGGATACCATGCAGTAGAGTCAAGGTACTAAACCACTAAGCCATGACAGCAATACCTAGAAATGCAGAAATAGCATATATATGGGATAAAATCCAGAATGGAGCATGATAAAGCATTTCCAGTGAAGTAGATACAATTCCAAAATGGCCAATCAGAGAAATGTGTGGGAAAAGCGGCATATATAAGCCCCATAGGCGGGAATACACAGCAGAAACGATTGTAGAACAGACCTGCAGTCAGAATGAGTGGAGTAGGTGAGGGATGTTGCTTTCGAGCACAGCGTTGGGGCGTTGAGGAGTCCAGATACATGGTCTGGCTCCTTGTCCATCATCACGAGGCCCAACTCATGCAGGGCCAGGTCTCATGGGGAGCGTATAGGGCAGAGGCATGGGACCAGTTGGCTCGTGATCTGACCAGTGCTACTGGCATTCCATGCACTGGTGAGCAGGTCCATCACCACCATGCGGACCTGAAGCGACGCAAGCAAGACCAGTTGACCGAATGGATCCAGGAGGCCCGGGATATGCCCAACGCCCCACTACTGAGGAAGTTACATTTTACTTATGTACGTAAGGATTTCAACTGGCTGATACCATGGAGATGTGTAGTCCAATATTACTTCTTTCGTATTACAGCTGCAGGTGTCCGCTCTGCGAACCGCGAGATGTATGCCCGTAGGTTGGTGCGGCCACCATGCAGGTTAGTAACCCCACCCATTACTTGTAAATAAATATTATACTGTAGCATGTATCAGAACACTGCAGTGTATTGATTAAAAGTAATATAATGTGCAAGCAAGAATTGAAAGTCTGCAGGTATGGCTGCAACAAGTTCATCAGTATGCAAGTGTAACTAGAAATATAATTGATAGAATTAAACAGTGCTGTAATACAGATGTCCCACCATTAATTAAATATAGTGTAACCTGCAGTAGTCTCAAGAGTACAGCTTCAGAATCTGAGGTAGTCATATGTGAGATATATCCCCTGTTGAAATGCTGAATCATGACAGAAGTGAGGCTGTTGGAAAGTGTTTGAATCACCACCAGTCTAACATGTGAACAAAGCCTAGAAGTACCAACCTGAACTGTGAAGTTGCAGGATGTGTGAGAGTGACAGAAAGGGTCATGTATGAATAAATAAAGTAGTAATAACCCCTGAATAAAAATTAAAAAAAACCCCCCCAGGG